>NC_087200.1:45903012-45905512 GCF_015104395.2 Macrobrachium nipponense
TATATATATATATATATATATATATAAAGATTAAAAACTCTTATTTTTTCACTTTTATCATTCGTCACTTCACGATTAGTTTTATTGCATTTATTTATTTACTTTTTTTTTGTACGTCGTTGTTAGATGAAAGGTCAGACCTGGCGATATATTTAATCAGTATTGTTTTATCTCGAGTTTGTAATTCTGGTTCGAAAGCAAAGGTCATTGGGATGAACCAGTCACGTTCTTTTCTAGCTATACCGAGAGAGAGGAGAGAGAGAGAGAAGAGAGAGAGAGAGAGAGAGAGAGAGAGAGAGAGAGAGAGAGAGAGTAAAAGCATAACATGTAGGAAGCAGCTTACTTATTGACAGAGTTAGGAAGTTCAGAAGTCTGGAAGATCACAAGTAATATAGAATTTTAAACCCTGGTACTTAAAGAAAAACAACTATTCCTTAGATTGTATAGTCTTACATAGACATCGTTTATTTG
Organism: Macrobrachium nipponense; assembly: GCF_015104395.2. NCBI lineage: Eukaryota > Metazoa > Arthropoda > Malacostraca > Decapoda > Palaemonidae > Macrobrachium > Macrobrachium nipponense. Next base: position 45,903,484 of record NC_087200.1, read on the forward strand.
AATGGGTATTGATATATAATATATAGTAATTATATATATATATATATATATATTATATCTATAATATATATTTATACATATATATATATATATATTCATATATATATATATATCATTATATATATATATATATATATCTCGCTACAAATGTCCTATATCTAATTCGCTCTACCTCGGAATTAATATATTTTCATATATGTTTAACCGTAGGGGAATTTTTTTAGGCAATAATAGATTTGCCAGCTCATGAGCACGAACCATCGACACCTTCAAATCCAGGATGACAGTGAAGCCTTAACCCACCCCGCCACCGCAAGAGAATATAAGTTTATATTGCCGCCCTTCCCCTCTTCAAGCTATCCTAGTTGCTCTCAAGGTATTCGTAGTTTAGGAGACCTGCGATTATCTTCGACCTCTAGGGTTAGCGTTGTTGTGAGTGCTTTTTGTTCCGCACGTAGCCCATTATATCAAGGTCCAATACTCAAACATTACCGCTGATTCATATTGAGCTACAAATGTCCTTTAATATCTAATTCACTCTACCTTGGAATTAATATATTTTCATATATGTTTAACCGAAAGGGAATTTTTTTATGGGATAATAGATTTGCCGGCTTATGGGCGCGAACCATCGACACCTTCAAATCCAGGACGACAGTGAAGCCTTAACCCACCCCGCCACCGCAAGAGGATATAGGTTTATGCCACTTCCCCCCTCAAATACTTGTCACTCTCAGGTATTCGTAGTTTTGGAGACTGCATAAACCCCCTCGACCTCCGTAGCATTGTAGTGCTTTTGTCCTGCATTTGAAGGTGTCGATGGTTCGCGCTCGTGAACCGGCAAATCTATTATCGCCTAAAAAAATTCCCCTTCGTTTAAACATAATATATGAAAATATATTAATTCAGAGAGAGAGAGAGAGAGAGAGAGAGAGAGAGAGGAGAGAGAGAGAGAGAGAGAGAGTGTTTAGCTTTATATTGGGGTTTAAAGAAGTTCAGACATATACTTTTTGGTCATAAAGTTAATGTGCTTACTGATCACAAACCCATTTGTGACTTGTTTAAAAAGAGAGTCTTCACCAATAACATGGAATTCAATAGATGGTTCATTAGTGTATGAGAATTTAGAATTCAGATATATTCCAGGAAAATTTAACACCTTGCCAGATGCATTATCCAGATCTCAAGAAGAAACAGAAAAATGCATTGCAACTAATACATTTTGTTTTAGTTATCAAGTAGTAGATCTAGATTTAGAAAGAGTAAAAATACAACAAGAAAGCTATGCAGAATTCAGACAAAGTTTTAGAACTAACACACTCATATAAGTTAACAGGACATCCAGGAATTAAAAAGACAACAAGAATCATAACCAGATATTATTTTTGGCCAAATTGTAGTGAAGATGCCAAGAACTTTGTACAAAACTGTGTAGTTTGTAATCAACATAAGAGTAACGTAAATCTTAAAGCTCCACCTGAAAAATATTCATCAGAATTAAATCCATTCAAAGTAGTAACTATGGACTTTTTAGGTCCATTTCCCAGTACTATTAGAGGAAATAAGCAAATATTAGTCTTCTTAGACTATCTAAAACGATATGTAGAAATAATACCAGTCAGAAACAGAGATACTGCTACAGTGGCAGAAGCTCTTAAATCTAGAATTATCCCAAGACATTCATGGCCACAAGTTCTTCTTTCTGATAATGCTGCTGAATTTACAAGTGATCTTTTAAAGAATATATATATATATATATATAATATATATATATATATATATATATATATATATATATATTATGTATATATCCTGAAAACTTTAGTGAGTCCATAGATAGAAGATTGGGACTTAGTACTAGAAAACGTACAATTCACGTTGAATAATACTGTAAATGAGACAATAGGAGAATCTCCACATTATTTGCTCTACGGTTATCAAAAGAGAATGCCTAACTCATTACTAGACGATATAACACCACCCAGACATACTTATAACGATGATGATTATGTTATGTTGCATGGAAAAC
>NC_087200.1:45910512-45948012 GCF_015104395.2 Macrobrachium nipponense
GTTGCAAGACGGTAGGACAATATACATATATATATAGAGAGAGTGGTATGTTTTAAAGATTACATTTCTCTTTGACTTGGGGGAAATTAAATGGGCGGGGTAATAAATAAATATGCAGCATCCCAGGCCGGCAAAAAAAAAAAAAAAAAAAAAAAAAATAGAAAGAGGAAGATATGTAAATACAAGTGGTGTTAAGAAAAATCTAAACATTTATCCCTACTTCAGACTAAAAGATGCCGTTAGTGAATTTATTGGCTATAGAATTAATGAATGGTACCTCTTTCCGCCTGATTCCCCAATATCGATGGCGAATAATATTGTTACTTATCCATGAGTGAATCTGTCATCCACCCAAAATCTGTTGTTGCTACTCATGTGAGCATGTCTGTCCATGGAGGGTTAAGAAGTACTTTATGTTTGTGTACTATTAAATGCTCTTAATATTTTGCGATTTCTTAATTTATCTGCTATACTTATCTGGTCGAACAAGATATCGATCTATCGAGAGAGAGATGAGCCTTATTGTGAATGGGAATGTCACTGTAATTGTAAGATCGGATGTCCTTTAGTTTTTAATAATTATGAGGGAAATGAATTAAATCCATGTCAATAATCAGACTATTTTATTGCAAAAACATTGATGAAAAATGACATTACACACACAAACACACACACTTTGATCATACTGATTCCCTCAAGGGCAATATAAGCTTATAAAACTTACCACAAGTACGACCATATGGATAATTTGTAAATGCATTTCACTATATAAAATAGCTCACTCAAGGAGTGAATGGGACAATTTGAGAACATCAAAAATATCTAAAATAAATGTTAAAAAAATTTATGATAAATTCTGGCGAGATGAATTAATGTTTTTTTAATAAAGAGACAAGTGGACTCTACGGAATTAAAATGACAAAACAATAATAATACATAAATTTAATTTTCTAGCACTTGTTCAAAAGACTTCAAACTCCGGTAACATACGTCTAAAATTGTGACGGATGTAATTGATACATACGAGAGTCTCTTACGAATAAGAAATAAATCTATTTACCACAGGAAAAGGAAAGTAATATACCAATATTTTCAAAGGGATTGAAACATTCAACATAAAAGATATATTTTCAAATATAACAAAGGACAACCCCGCTAAATTACAGTTAAGGTAAAATTGTTTGGTAACATTAGTTATACCATGAAGTGACTGCATTGTATCTACTTTAGAAAAAACTTTACAAAGTTAGAAACACTAGAAATACATATAATTTTTTCATGCTGATGAGGATGCTTTGATTATGCCTTCTTGTGAATCCTAAGGACTTTTTTTTTTTTTAGTAAATATGTATTGTATAAGGCCCATCTTTTGTGTGTATCCCGAGGCGCTTAATTCTTATATTGTTATAAAAATTGGAATATATAACCATATTTAATAGTTAAATTATAATTTCAGTACAAAAACCTCATTTAAAATTTATTTCTATATGTTAGAAAATGCTAAAATCTTCACATGTAAATTATACACGGAATACATGGTATATAAGGGACAGAATATGCAATAAAAATAAAATAACAATAAGTCATAATATCATGAAAAGAATGAGGTAATTACAACTATTTCAAACGAAATAGAAATAACATTGCAATAGGTTCTTAAAAGAAAGAATTAGGAAGCATATATATGAACTTGGAACAGACAAATTTTAAAATTAACAGTTTACACACTAAGTCATCATCATATAGCACATGCACACACACTATAACAAAATGCGTCATTTGATAAATGCTAACAAATGAATGACAAGCAGCACCAATCGATTACAAAATACAAAAACAAAACTTCTTGAGAAAATCATATAGATATTTTTTTACATTTAATAGCAAATATCAGCCATAACAGATTAACATAGTATCACAAAGAAGTTACAGAATAGTATTCGTTAATAAATAAGGATATGTCTTTTATTGTCTCTGCTTGCATGCAAGCAAAATAAAGCCACGGCCAGACTGAGTTATTATCACAGAAAGCTTGATTTTAAGTAGCTACTTCAGAGAACTTCTGTTTTGAGTCAGCTTTTGTCCTTGAATCCAAATGTTTTGCATTCAACGATTCTTTCTTTACAGATCGAACTACCAACTGAGATTGTAGTAATATTTTATTGAGCTCCACATAAATTAAACATACATGTGGTTAAATATAATAATCTTAGTTATCAGTATTCTAATGCTTGCTCTACCTTGGGTTATGATGCCCTTAAATAGAAATATCAGTTACAAAAAAGTACAATACAGAATGTTTTCTGTTAGCGACTCACAAAGTTCAGTCATCAAAACTGGAATTTATTTCTAACAGGAAACCAAAATTACTCGAGTTATAAAAATGTATTTCCTACTACTCATTTTCATTTTCTACTACAGCAATATTATGCAAATAGTGTAGGCACAGAATGTGGTCCCACAATACAATGAGTTAAGGCTTGAGTCATGAGGGAGATTCACGTACGTGTTTCAGTCTGAAGTGAGCAAAGTTTCTTCGTCTTCTATCGGAGGACAGGTTTCTTATTTTGATCTTATTTTCTATGATCATTACATATATCCAGTTGCCATGTTCCTTTAAGTCTCTTTGATAGAAGGCTCTCAGAGAGAGAGAGAGAGAGAGAGAGAGAGAGAGAGAGAGAGAGAGAGAGATGTGTGGGACGAGAACATCTAAATTCTAAATTGATAATGTAAGTAACTAATTTCTTGAGTGGTATCACAATCTTCATAACATTGCAATTATGTGTTTCGCAGACCTTACTTCTATGTTGCTATTTTGGACATATAATAGTTAATATTTTAATTTTTTTTTAGGATAGTTTTTAAAATTGTTATGAGTACTTGAAACTAAAAACGTATAAAGATGATTTAAGTGAGTAGTATAAATTTATTCTGTATTACTTATAATCTTAGATAGCCATCAGTAGAGATTGAATGAATGTAAAATTCAAGGTAATTAGTCACCAATTATTCCTAAGATTAGCCCACATCTTGTACGATGGAAGTGAGAGAGAGAGAGAGAGAGAGAGAGAGAGAGAGAGAGAGAGAGAGAGAGAGAGAGAGAGAGAGAGAGAGAGAGAGAGAGACTCGACCTTCGTTACCGAAGACGAGACCAAGACCCGTCTAGAGGAAGATGGTCGAGACATGCATGATGATCCGGGTCCCTACACCGAGGCCACGTTCCGTTTGTTGGTCTGTGCCGAAGGCTTCCATGACCCTGAAGTCCTCGGGCGTAGAGGCCTGGATTGGGAGGGGCAGGGACCCAGCCGTTCCCGATGTGAATGCGAGTCGGCGTCTCCTTATCTCCGTCGGGTAAACTGCCTCCCATGTTGATTGGTCGAACGGACAGAATTATGTTATGGTTGTGAGCTCGTAGGCGGTAAGCGCGAATTCCATCTTTAGCCGTAAGATGTATAAGAAAGCCAAATCGACGCAGTTCTGTGAGAACCTTTTCGATTTCCAGGTAGGTACTTCCGGTGGTGAGGTAGACGTCAGGTTCCCAGGGTTGCAATCCACCCTTCACACCACCCACAACGGTGTTTTGCGCTATATGGACGCTCACGGCCGCCCTGTCGAAGGCTGCAATGGCCTCCCGCAACGCTCTGCTCAGACGAGCGACGCAGCAGGGCGGAGAAGCCAAGTCATTCGTTCGGTCGTCGCATGAGAGTCCCGCTTCTTCGCATGTGAAGTGGTGTATATTTCGGGCAGGTAAATAAACATCCGTCACTCCAAGTTTATGAGCTAATTTCCTCCAGGAGCCATGGTCTTGCAAGGACTTCTTCATGTCGCCGCTGACGAAGAACAACACATCCGGACAGACCATACCCAAACCATCATCCGCACGGACTCTTAAAAACCAGTCGAAGAAGACAACATCTAGGGGCAACCTTTCGTCTAGGGGCGTAGAAATCAGTGACTTCGTCGTAGTGAGGAAAGGTCCGTTGACGGCGTCGCAGTACATGCAATCCTCGGCGGAGCTGGTGTAGCCCTCCCGAAGGGCCATTCCATAGAGTTCCAGGCGCGCCTGGTAGCACTCGACCGTCCAATGCCCCGTCTCGTTCCGGGTTGCTCCCGACACGTACGTAACGTGTGGGACGAGTCGCAAGACGCGGACCAGCCTCTCCAGATCGGTGTCAGGGGAAAAGGCAGCCATGTTGTAACCAACAAGGACGTATTTTGTGGACACCTGCCTGATGAGTCGCATCCAGCGGACTGCAGGTGGGGTGCTGGAAGTGACCCGGACTGCGGTGACGGCTGAGTATCTGCGAATTATCTCTGTGTTGCTCCTCTGTGTCAAAGCTACGTATAACTTAACGTCTTTGTATCTGTGAAGATATGTATCATGAGAAACACATACACTTGTGCGTGTAAATGCAATTTAAGAAATTTGTCTGAGATAATGAACACCGGAGTAACTGATTTTACCATAGAGAGAGAGAGAGAGAGAGAGAGAGAGAGAGAGAGAGAGAGAGAGAGAGAGAGAGAGGGTGGGGTGTGGGGAAAATACTAAATTATATTTAGGAAGAATTCTGAGAGGGGACTAGGAAAAAGAAAAAAATAAGAAAAACCTTACCTTTCCGAAATGCTGGCCAGCAGAGTTTCCAAAGTGGATTTTTTATAATCGGTACCATCGATGATGATTGACAGGAATTCTTTTGTCGGCACCTGAATTAGAAGGACATTCCTTTATTGTTTATTTTGATGAGTTGAATCTTTATCTTGACATAAAAAATGCTAATTACATTACATCTAAAATGGTATTCTTGGGAAGTAATTTACACTAATTATGAATGTCAACACTCAATATTTTGTTGTATCTGTCGCACAGAGCAATAATTAAATTTAAATTTACTTTTTATATACGATTACCTGTTTTTATGTTGACAGTCCAAAGCATATTACCAAAAAGATGACAGGACAAAACTTCACATCTCTAAATCAAATGGACATTATGTACGTTAAGCAGCGCCAAGTCTAATAAGAATCACAAATTAACTCCTTTGGAATATTATGCTTACACATCTACTCAAATACAAAACATGTGAAGTAACAGTTGACATTGTCACATGACACGAATTCTTATCAAAACTTCTATGATCTTTTGCAAACTCATTAATGTGAAGCATATGATACTGGCAAGCATCTTATTAGGAGTTTTCAATGTCTTTCCCACCATACATATCAGTCTCTCCATTTATGATAATATCCAGTTCATACCCTCTAACATACAATGTTTCCCAATTTATCACAAACATACGTGTCCACTTCATCTTCAATATGCAACGGATCCACTTCATCATAAACGTAGGACTCTTATACTTTAACGTTACCATATAAATCCTCCACTGTATCATAATCTTCAATTGTATCCCTTTTATCAGTAACAGTACAGTTTCTCCTTATCATGCAGTGTACCCATTTAATTACAAACAGTCCAGCCTTTATCATTACAATGTACCTTTTAATTGCAACCATCCAACCTTTATCATTACAATGTAAGCCGCCCCCCCCCCTAATTGCTAAGAATCCATCCTATGTCATTAACATGAAATATACCCCATTAGTTGTAAACAATCCACTATATATCATTAACATAAAATGTATCCCTTAATTGCAGACAAATCATCCTTTATCATAAACATACAATGTACTCCCGTCATTGCAGATGTAAAACCTTTATTATTATCATAAAATAACCTACCCTGTGGTAGGGGTGTAAGAATACTACCACCGTAGGTCTTGCGTGTCGTAAAAGGCGACTAAAATGACAGCTGCTGCCTTGCAGTGTTACTTTTTTAGTAAACGGTTAGGCCAATAACTGTGGAAACTGCTGCCTTACAGGTGGACTTTTTAGTTAAAGACGAGGCCCACCTCCAAAAACTTTAGTTGATGACAGCAAGGGCGTACGGTCGTAAAAACCCCTTTGACAAATAATAAACATTGCCTGATGTTGTAAGGAAAGGCACATCAGGCAACCAACCCCTTAGTGTAGGGATAATGGTGGGAAAGAAGAACCATCTACAAACAATCTATAATTTATCCTTAACATACAATATACCCTTAACTGCAAATAATCCACCTTTTATCATTTTCATACAATGTACACACTTAATTGTAAACAATCCACCTCAGGTTGCAGTATTTCAGTCAGTCAATTAACCAGTCAAATTACATCTATCGTTCTCTCCTTTTATAACTTCACACCAGCCTTACTTTATTGGGGCAATCGCTTGTGAAAGCAGTCGTGTAATAAAAGTCATCTGGATCCTGTCCTTTGTACTTCTCTGGACACACCTCCACCCACTCCGTGCTATTCTCTGCTGTAAGTTGTCTCTGAAAGAGGAGCAGTTTGATATTTCGCAGTTGTTTCGATTTGCTTTGATGAAATTTAGACTGTCAAGCCAAGCACTGGACACTTTAGGTCATTCGGCGCTTAAGGCAGTGAAAAGAAGGAGTTGAAGTGCTTGGATAGTAAAATAAAGATATCCACAAAATATAACAATGAGGTACAAGGTTCTAAAGATGGAACTGGGTAAAAAAATCTCACTGATGTATTAAGAAGTGATAGCCTGACATGTTTAACAGCAAGATTGAAGAAAGGAAACAGAATGGAAGTAAGGTAGAATGCTAAATGATTGGGTGCAGCTAGGGGCCAAACGGACCCTGCAGACACCTTTTAGTAATACCTATGTGCACCACGTGAGGTGTACTAACAGTATTAACCCCTACGGGTCTTTGCAGGTGTTTACAGCAAAGATTCTGCATACGTCAATGGAAGCTGCGAGTCTACGGAAACATAACACATACGAAAATGAGAGCCTCACATATCATATAAAAAGACCATTAAAAGAGAGTATCCTCACTAGTTTTTAAAATTCTGATAGTTTCATTATTATTTTTTACACAGAGACTCTGAATATTATTATTCTTTATTGCAATAGGTCAGTCACACACACACACACACACACACACACACACACATATATATATATATATATATATTATATATATATATATGATATATATATATATATTTATATATAATAACATATGTATACATAAATATATATATATATATATAATATATACTATATATGATATGTATATATATATTTCTATATATATTATATATATATATATATATATATATATATATACTATATATATATATATCAAATCATATATAATATATATATATATTTTGACTGGTAAAAAATGTTTCTGTTACAACAGAATTCCATTGTAAAATTAATCGGAGGGCCCAAAAAATAAAAACACCAAAATATAGAGGGAAAAGTACTATATTTCAGAGACTGCTGTCTCTCTCTTCAGGTATATGAATGAGAAAAGTTTACAGAAAAGGTGGTATTTATATCAAGAGATCCATCCACAGGTAAGCCAATTTAGGGGCCCCCCGCTGATAATCTTCCTTTAATCTTCTTAAGTGTTGGTTGAATGAAAACCTTGTCGATCACATCTGAATCCCATGCTCCTTTTGAGATGTTCATTACCTGCCTCTCTTTTATTAAGGCCGATTCCATCATTTGACTCTTGTACCGGCAGTTGCTGCTATAAATTATACATGACAAATTCCAGTTTATTCTATGGTTATGTTCATTTATTTGGTTGTCCATACCTAACTAACCGTTTGTGTTGTATTAACCTCTGGGGAAGTGATTTTCCTGTAAATCCGATATAAGATTGGTCACAGTCTTGGCATGGGATTTCATAAACCCCTGTTTCCTTGGGGAATGTCTTTTGTTGGACGTTAATCAGGGATTTGGCTAAGGTGTTTGGGTAAGTAAATGCAAAAGGGTTAGATTTTCCGAGGGTCTGAGTCACTGTATTAATCCTGTCCAGGTGAGGAAGTTTTATTTTATTGTTGGGTGTCTCTTTGGTCTTGTTTTGAGGGGGGCGGTAGAAAATTACGTTTGCTTTGTGAATTGCTTTCTCAATTATATGTTCAGGATACTTTAAAGACGAAAGTTGCTTACGAATTAGTTCAAATTCTTTTTCCAGGAAATCTGGGGAACAAATTCGTAAGGCTCTTAAGAACAGGTTGCTGGCTACACCTATCTTGATAGCAATGTCGTGATAGCTAAAGTAGTGAATGTATAAAAGTGAGAACGTTGGTTTTCTGATTATTAAAACTTCAAAAAAAGGAATTTTGTTGTCTGTTTCCCATTCAACTTTAAATTTGATGCTGGGCACAAATGAGTTTAATTTTGAAAGGAATTCATTAGACTGCCCCACCTATTATCCCAAAATGTTAGAATATCATCTACATATCTCATCCACAGCATGTTTTTGGGTTTTATTGCATTTATTACTGTAGTTTCAAAGTATTCCATGTACAGATTGGCTAAAACAGGACTTAAAGGACTACCCATACTACACCCGAATTTTTGCTAATATACCTGAAGAGAGAGACAGCAGTTTCTGAAATATAGTACTTTTCTCTCTATGTTTTGGTGTTTTTATGGGCTCCTTTATTAGATTATATATATATATATATATATATATATATATATATATAATATATATATATATATATATATAACTTGGTCAGAAACCTATCAGTGTCCCTTCCAGACATAAATCACATATACGTAAGTATTTCCCAGGATCCGGATCGCTGTTTTCGCAGCATTATAAATCCTAAGAAAAATGTTTACCAAGGGTAACCAAAGGATTAAACGTTTTTTTCCAGATTCTTATTTTTTGCCTTGACAAACACTCCTTTATGTGAAAAATGAAAAAAAACGAGCACTACCACGAATAAATAGGGAGACTGAGGTCAAGGGGAGAAATTGATATATATACATATATATATATATATATATATATATATATATATATATATATATATATATATATATATATATATATATATCAATTTCTTCCCTTGACCTCAGTCTCCCTAGCCTCCCTATTTATTCGTGGTAGTGCTCGTTTTTGTTCATTTTTCACATAAAGGAGTGTTTGTCAAGGCAAAAAGTAAGAATCTGGAAGAAACGTTTAATCCTTTGGTTACCCTTGATAAACATTTTTCTTAAGATTTATAATGCTGCGAAAACAGCGATCCGGATCCTGGGAAATACTATGTATTTGTGATTTATGTCTGGAAGGGAAACTGATAGGTTTCTGACCAAGTTATATTATTCCTCTTTTGTTCTTTTGGTACTTATAAAAAATATTGGTAAGCATCTCAGTTTAATTATCGTCAACTTCCTGCAGTGCTGCTTCGAATTTGTATAAACGTATAACATTTTTGCCAGATTGTAATATTCTTTGCAGTCAGGCTGACCCCTGCTCTCGACCACTCCGTCCCCCAACCTCCAAATAATTAACAATCACAAAGGGGGAGGGAGAGAGGTAGGGTGAAGAGAAAGGGAAAGTAAGGATGGCTGGCAAAAATGTAACGATTTTTTATTAAATAAGTTCAGGTAATATTATCAAACCTTTGCAGGGCCTCTTATTTAAAAAAAAGAATTTTTTTAATGCTTTTTATGCCATTTTCCTGAGTTCTTAAAGTGAACACTGACTTTGTATTAATTCATATTACTGATACTGGAATAAGACAAAGAATTGCTTACTATTAGTTTCAGAATAACGTTTTTAAAACAATAAGGCAGGAAGAGAAATTAATTCTAGGCTGCCATCACATAATACACATGCATACTTGTTTACAGCAACTTTTTATAGCAAATTGCAATGACGTTAGTAATGAAAAACTAAGTATTTTTCAAAATGAGACTGTACAGGTCTTAATTAGCACAGATTTAATTATCATTCTGATTCTTTTCAAGGAAAAAAGTAACTAGCCATGTTGTATAACTACTTGCTCATCTATGAAGTTCTAAGTTTCTTGAAGATCCCGTCAAAGGATTTCTCTTACCATCTGCGTCGCAGGATCAGAGTTCGCCACGGGCAACATTCGAGGGTCGAGCCTCCCAAGAATTCCTTCAATTTGCAACAAGTTGTGGGCCATGGGCGGCAGGTTGTAATCTGTCCGTGAAGTGAAATGAAGAACTTCAGTGATAAATTTTAGCTATAATATACAGTGGTATGTACCATCATAAACTAGAACCAATAAAAGGCCAGTGAACTGCTTACAAAGTTGGTTTGTGGTCCACCAACTAGTCGTAAATAACACTCTTACTTGTATAGTAATGTTGTAGTAAAAAAAAAAATACTGATTTAGAATAATTCACAAATCAAATGCTACTTCAGATGTTAAGTAGTTTACTAATCGGCATAGCTTGGTGGTGTTTCATGTAAATGTTCAGATGTCGTTTAAGACTAGTTATATCGTAACTCAGACATTCGCGAGCTAATTTTCACCAGTCGAAATAAATGCTATTAAAAAAGTTTTCTTTAAGCAAGATTAAGAGAAGAAATTCGAGACTCAGTCTTAAACAAGAAAAAATAAACGTCTGCTGAAGTTTTGAGACCAATTAAAAGACCAAAGTAACTATAAAAATGGATTGCTGCCTCTGGAATACCAAATGGAAACTATGTACGGTATCAAGAGCCAGTATTTTAGAACTTGATTATTCAAATGAATAAAATTATACACATGCATCATAATTTGTGGGGAAGTTACTATAATTTACGCAGCTTGAATATGGCATAGCTGTACCAACTTCGGATAACGTCCATTGTGCCTCTGTTCACCTAAGTGAATTGTGTACGTGATATTTAGCGGGCCGAGGAAGGCGTCTCCGTTTTACAGAAGGCCACGGGGCCCGCAACCTCATTCCAAATTACTTTCAGCAAGTATTTGGAAAAAATTAAATTATGAAAAGGTGGCATGTTGCAAAAGATTTTACTCGAGCTTTACAACTTAACAAATTTGAGTCTCATAGGTACGTATGTTTTCAACAGAGTTCGTAATTTACCAGTTATTTTTCTTTCACAGCACCGAGAGAAAGTATTAAAAGCTCTCTCTAAATGCAGAGCAATTAGAACGTTCATTAAGGGTGGCACGATTCAACTTAGGGTGTGTTTTCTTGCGTACAATATAATTATAATAAAGAAAAAACAAGCAAAGGTACACTTGCTGAAGTGACAAGTATCTTAGGACGGGAGGACGTTTAAACACATCAAAAGACTTCAATGTATTCTTACGAAATCAGTTTATCAAATGATTTATGCGCTAGATAGAAGCTTTCTGCAATAAAAAGGCAGTCTCTCTCTCTCTCTCTCTCTCTCTCTCTCTCTCTCTCTCTCTCTCATCACACACACACACACACACACATTCAAATACTGTATATAAATTAAAGAAGAAAATAAATCAAAGTTGACTAAACGGGTTAGATTATGAATGCTATACCGCTCTACGAATGACAAGATCGTAATTTACTATGAGATTCAGGGCCTCTGTAACACGGTTTTTTCGCAATAACTTTTTATCTATGCTTTTCATAAATATAACGCTTATTCAGAATACACATTATATCTACACATAAATTTTGACTGCATTCTGCATTACGTAGGTTGAATAAATTTGGTACTTACAATGTAAAAGTGACTTTTTTTTAAAGACGGGCCAACTTACTCAGAGAAAAGGTTTCGAACGCACTCGTTACGTAACTTATGACAGCATTTCTTCCCTCTTTCTCGATGGATGATTGGCTATACGTAACAAAGGCTATACCTCTGGCAACAATGACAAACAAATTTAAATACAAGCAAAGCAGTACACCTTTATGAACTCTGAACGTCTCCACTGATAATTGTCATAATGAACAAACCAACAAAATATGTTAATAAATACAAAAACACTTCGATTATTAGTCTAACTCCCAAAATAAGTTTCCTAAGAAATTACAGTCTGCTTTATAGGTCACAACCAGATTGACAAGATGTAGGGAATAGATGGTAATTTTCAAAAACATAGTAGACAAGCTTGATTTGATAACTGCTATATCCAATGTCATGCAATTTTTATTTATTGGCTATCTACCTATTTACTGAAAAAAAATAGCCGGTACCGTATTTTGGCTTTTAACCTTCACCAATAATTATCGTCAGAATGATAACTTCATGAGGCTCCACCCACTTTGGCCTCGTTATAAATCAGGATAACACTGAAGGCTATCATGGGCATTGTTGGATTAGAAAATTTAACTTTTGGCTATAAAAACTCATTTCTCGAGTAGTTGTAAGAAGTGCTAAATGATTCTCAAGGATCCCAGCAGTTGGCCTAAACGTTTTATTCATGTATATTACTGCTATACTGTTGCGGCACTACTGCTACAGTAGTATTACTACGCTAGCACAGATACCCCACCCACATCTATGTATCGTTCCGCCATTCATAAAGTCTTTGAGTTTCAGAGCCGATGGAACAAGGTGAATGGGTTTCTGTCTATTGGATGGGCGGAGCAACATTTCGTCAAAAGGTGTTTACTTTGCTTACGTAATGAATGTTTTTCGACTCTTGGCTCGTAATCACTGGCCATGGCGTCGGCTAGATCATTTTTACTCTATAAAAATTAAAACTATCGGGTTTAGGTTATTGATAATGCTGACAAAATTTGTGTGTGGTTGTAAAATATGCATATGTCAACTTTCAGCTACATCCGATGCTTTGACAAGGAGCAAAGTCCAAAAAACCGTGTTACAGAGGCCCTGAATCTCATAGTAGGATGCTTCGCATAACTGACCTCGAGTCAAGAAAAGAAGAAACAGTAATATTTTTTTGTATTTATCATTGCTTTAATGACATGTATCCACATCTATTGGAGGGGTCAGCATAGTAATGGTTGGTTCCATCCAACTAAGGACTGCGATTTAAAAAAAAAAAAAAAAAAAAAAAAAAAAAAACAGCTCTATATGCTTCCTTGCTTATATTATTATATTATTATCTAACATATTTTGGATAAATATTAACTCAGTTTCAACCTAATTATCATAAAATATTTATTTTGAGCTACAAATTATGGCTAATAGTTCTTTTTGCGTGTCCTTTCATTCTAATTCCCTCCTTATCAGTACAGAGGCACTCACAGATATGATAAAAGATAAACAAATGAAAAAAAAAAAACAAAATATATATACCACATACAGTACATATATATATATATATATATATATATATATATATATATATATATGTATGTATATATATATATGATATATATATATATCATATATATAGATTATATATTCATATATATATTATTATACTATATATATATTATATAATATATATTATATATGTATTATATATTTATATATATATCTCTATATATATATCTATATCATAATAAGTGTATATATCTACATAAATCTTTATATATATATCTATCTATACTTATATATTACTATTATATACTCTATATATATTCTTATATCTCTATATATATCTCTCACTCTTATAATCTAATATATATCTATATATTATATATATGTATATACCGTGTTTATATATATATATATCTATCTATAGGCCTATATATATATATATATACTATATGTATATATATATACCTATATATATATCTATATCATATACTATACCATAATATATACTATATATATATTATATTAATATCACATTCGACACTCGCACTCCACCTAGCTACGGGCCTCCATGGCTCTTTGCCGCCGCTACAAGAAGCTTCCTACGACCACAGTCCTGTGCAACATCCCACCAATCCTTTGGACCATTCACTCCAAGCTCTGTCATGCCCCTTTTTTGTTATCAGACCATCTCATGCGGGATCTTCCTGGAGGTCGCCTGCCCTCTGGTTGTCCTCGAGTAATCTTGCTTATTAGTCTATCCTCATGGGCCCTGGCCACATGCCCGCCCATCTCAGGCTTTGGGCCATAATCGTGCCTGTTATCATGGGAACCTCTGTCATTTCCCTCAGTTCATTATTATGCCTTTTTCTCCATTGCCCCATCTCCGCATCAAAGACCGGTCAACATTCTCAAGATTCCATTCTCAAACACTTCCAACCTTCGTTTCAGATCCTTTGTCATCCTCCAGGTTTCACAACCCATACGTTAACACAAGTCTAATAATGGTTGTATAGGCCTCCACCTTTGTTCTTCTTGATAAGATTTTACTATTGAGCACTTTGGCTAAAGCCCAACTACATCTGGCTGCTGCTGCTATTCTTAATTTTACCTCTTCCTCTACTCTATTTTCAGCTGTAACTGTTGATCCCAGGTATTTGAAGTTCTCGACCGCTTCCAACTCCATATTTTCACACCTGATGTTACCCAGTATCATCTCCTGCCTTGAAACCTTCAAGATTTTGGTTTTAGCCTCATCTATATATATATATATATATATATATATATATATATATATATATATATATATATATATATATATATATATGTATATATATAATATATATATATATATATATATATATATATATATATAGGAACTGAATATATTAATTTTGTAGCTTATATTTATCTACAACTTTTTTCATTATGAAAGCGTCAAGTTTAAATAAACCAAGACTTAAATTTAGAACATTACTATTATTTGACTTGATGAAACAAGATTCAATGATATTCCTTTTAACTGTGTCAATACATGGAATTAAGGCTCTTGCTTGACTCCAGTTAATAGGATGATCTAAATCTGTCATATGTACGAATAATATATTCGATATTTGCCCATTTCTCACAGAATATTGGTGCTGTTTGAGACGTTATGAAAGAGATTTACCGGTCTGTCCGTAATAGACTTTATCACACTTTTTGCAAGGAATTCCATATATGCAGCCTGGAAGATCTTTAGGAGAATTTTTGATTACTAAACTCGTGACATTAATATTACTGAAAACAACATTTATGTTGAAAAGCTTTAAAATTCTAGGAATATCTAAAAACCTTTCATCATCATAGGGTAATTTTATAATGTTATGCTTACTAAATTCACTTATTTAATGAAGTCACGTGCATCTACTGTGATTTTTTAAGCATATATATATATATATATATATATATATATATATATATATATATTATATATATACATATATATAAATAAAGGTTTTGCCACAGAGGAAAATGAAAGGCGCATTAAAGGTAAAACTCATTCCGGTCAATCCACTAACAATTGGATCCATGTTTAAATTTAAAGATCGTTTATGCCCCCTCATGTCCTCTGGTATAGTGTACAAATATTCTTGTCCCAGATGTAGTCTGGGAACTTACGTGGGTTCCTCTCAGAGGATGATGAGGGTTCGCATAGACTGCCACAAGGGAGTTAGTTTTCCTACTGGATGTTCAGTATCAAATCCCGAACAGTCCAGTATACGTGAACATAGCAAAAAATGTAAAGTTAATATTAAATATGAAGATTTTATCATTGTTGGTCAAACCTCTAGCCCAAATGAACTGTTGATCCTGGAGAGCCTTTTTATTAAACAACTTGTTCCGCAGTTGAACAACCAGACCACCTCCACCCCCTTGTTTCTTTCTTAAGCCTATGTTTCTGTGTACATTCTTTTAGTTTTTATTTATCTCTTACCATGGTAGGTCGACCCCCAGTGCTCCTCAAATATTTTTTATTTTTTAAATTTGTATTTTACTAATTTATTTATTTGTTTTTTTGTTTTTTTGTTTTAACTTTCCATCTGAACTTAACTAACGTATGTGCTTTTAACTTCTCGTGTTGTTTTATCAATTGTTAGTGTATTTTTATCTATGTGTGAAGTTTCGTTTTTCATTTTAACTAGTTCGTAAATTATTTTTAGACTATTTTCAAATCAATTTAATTTATATTAGTCATTATTTATTATACAGACCCTGAAGATGCATTCTGCCGAATGCGAAACGCGTCGGAATAAAGTGTAAAATACTTCGCCATGTTTGTTCCTGCTCCTGCTCCCTGTGCATTATATATATACACACACACACACACACACACACACACACACACACACACACATATATATATATATATATATATATATATATATATATATATATATATATATATATATATATATATCAAGTTATTAGTTCATATGGCTATTATTCCTATCCCAACATTGACTGCAGAGGTATGAAATTTTATCAAATAGCATTACCAAACCTTTTGCTCTTTTAAGATCATTAAGAGCGTTCCGTAGATCCCTGGCTATGTTTCGTCGTAGATCCACTGATGCGAAGCAGTTCAGGTGGTCGAAGCTTGTCACTTTTACTTGGTTCTTCGATGCTGTTTGGGAAAGTGAATAATAATAATAATAATAATAATAATAATAATAATAATAATAATAATAATAATAATAGAAAATGTGCCTTAGTCAACATACAAAAGGGCAAAGTAACAAGGACTGAAGGGATAAAGCTACCAGATGGAAACAACATCAAACACATAGATGAGTTGGGATATAAATACCTGGGAATAATGGAAGGAGGGGATATAAACACCAAGAGATGAAGGACACGATCAGGAAAGAATATATGCAGAGACTCAAAGCGATACTCAAGTCAGAACTCAACGCCGGAAATATGATAAAAGCCATAAACATATGGGTAGTACCAGTAATCAGATACAGCGCAGGAATAGTGGAATGGACGAAGGCAGAACTTCGCAGCATAGACCAGAAAACGAGGAAACATGACAATACACAAAGCACTACACCCAAGAGCAAATAAGGACAGACTATACATAACACGAAAGGAAGGAGGGAAGGGACTACTAAGCATAGAGGACTTCGTCAACATCGAGAACAGAGTACTGGGGCAATATATGAAGACCAGTGAAAACGAGTGGCTCAAGAGTGCATGGGAAGAAGGACTTATAAAAGTAGACGAAGACCCAGAAATATTCAGAGACAGGAGAAAGACAATCAGAACAGAAGAATGGCATAACAAACCAATGCACGGACAATACATGAGACAGACTAAAGAACTAGCCAGTGATGACACGTGGCAATGGCTACTGAGGGTAGAGCTCAAGAAGGAAACTGAAGTAATGATAACAGCGGCACAAGATCAGGCCCTAAGAACCAGATATGTCCAAAGAACGATAGATGGAAATAACATTTCTCCCATATGTAGGAAGTGCAATACGAAAAATGAAACCATAAACCACATAGCAAGCGAATGTCCGGCACTTGCACAGAACCAGTACAAAAAGAGGCATGATTAGTTAGCAAAAGCCCTCCACTGGAACCTGTGCAAGAAACACCAGCTACCTTGCAGTAATAAGTGGTACGAACGCCAACCTAAAGGCGTGATGGAAAACGATCAGGCAAAGATCCTCTGGGACTATGGTATCAGATCAGATAGGGTGATACGTGCAAATAGACCAGACGTGACGTTGATTGACAAAATCAAGAAGAAAGTATCACTCATTGATGTCGCAATAAGATGGGACACCAGAGTTGAAGAGAAAGAAAGGGAAAATAGAAATATGAAGGATATGGGATATGCCAGTGGAAATTGTACCCATAATCATAGGAACACTAGGCACGATCCCAAGATCCCTGAAAAGTAATCTTGAAAAACTAGAAACTGAAGTAGCTCCAGGACTCATGCAGAAGAGTGTGATCCTAGAAACGGCGCACATAGTAAGAAAAGTGATGGACTCCTAAGGAGGCAGGATGCAATCCGGAACCCCACACTATAAATACCACACAGTCGAATTAGAGGACTGTGATAGAGCACACACACACAAAAAAAATAATAATATATTTCTTGATGTTACATTGTTATCATTGCTGGCAAATAAACTTGAGTATTCATAAAGTATCACTAACATGCATTCAGAATTGAGTAATTATTCTGTATAATAATTAATAATAATAATAATAATAATAATAATAATAATAATAATAATAATAATAATAATAAAATGCTGGAAGTAAACCCTCTTTTAAACATGTTTTATTAAAAGTAATTGCTGCCTCAGCTGCATTAATTTTATACAGGGTCTTCTCTATTTTTTAATAAACTCTACGGGACATACCCGAAAATTTGACTACCCCAACTGGAATTTTTACTAATAAAATCCAATCGTTCTACCTAATTGAGATATGTCAACCTTCGGTGCGTTGCTCACCAGTTTAAGCAACAATGAGAAAGCAATAATAATAATAATAATAATAATAATAATAATAATAATAATAATAATAATAATAATAATAATAATAATAATAATAATAATTTTTCGGTTCCTAATGTTGTATTGTTAGTAGCACAAATATTTAAATTCAATAATGACGATTATAAAATATTATTTAGAGATAGTTAAATATTTGATATCCTAATAATAATAATAATAATAATAGTTTTTTTTACTGGTTTTCTATTGCAAGTAACACAAGCAGGTAAAGCTTGATTTGTCATAATTTTTAGTAGGTATACATTAATACGCATTCAAAATAACTATAAATGATTATTTTTTATACCAAAAGATGTAGAATAAAAAAAGAAGTCATAATTTGGACAATAGTGAACGAAATAGCAAGAGATACTAAGTGAAACTAAAAGTTAATCTATTTGTTTTTGGCAATTTATAATTTTAATATCCGAACATATTTACCGAAATCGTTTGGTACTGGAGATAACGATAGTTTAAAAGATCCGTTATTTTATGGTTTTAATAAAACGTGGTTAAAATTCTTGATTTGCTGACTGCTTTGTGTATTTAGCAATGGCCTAAGAACATAACTACTAAACCAGATATAAAGAAATAAGAGGCTAGAGATCTACAGTCGATCAATAAAATATTATTGCCAGTATGAAGAAACTACTCGGCAGACCTTTGAGGTTTTGTAAATATACAACACTTAAGCATAGATTATTTACCTATCAGGGTTGGACAAAGGACATTATGGGGCCTTGCAGTTTGTTAAATAGGAACACTTGAAATATTTGGGGCTTTGCAAAATATACAGCACTTAAGTATAAATTATTCATCTACAAAGGTGTGGGGTAAAACCAAGTTGGAGTCTTGCAGTGTAATAAATATGAAAACACTTCAATAACGTTATTCATACCCTTCTTATACCCCGTTACGAAAACGGACGAACGAACGGCCTGGATACTGACATAAATAATTCTGATGGATCACGCACCTATAAGATCAAAGAAGGTTGACAGGAAAATAACGATCCCGCTGCCAAGCGTCACGCACGCCAGACATCTTATGGTGAAGTTGACCCTCCACTGGTCCACCGAACACTTTCGAAGGAAGGACAGGGTGCTCGTTAGTCTCAGCATGTTGATTATCTGGAAATTTAGATTGGATTTGTTAGGATGTTATAAGAGAGAATAGTATGAAATTCATAAATATACTTTGACATATTTCGCCTAGGTGTGTTATCTGTCATATAGGATTTCTCACATTTCGTTTATCCTGTACAATTGGGTATTGATAGAAATGTAGAAGATAAAACACCCACACACATACACACACACACACACACACACACACACACACACACATATATATATATATATATATATATATATATATATATATATATATATATATATATATATATATATATATATGTATATATACTAGTTGCCAGTCCTTAGTAAAGTTTGGTGAACCTAGAAATTGTTCAAGGTTTTATTGCATATTCATGACGTTTGGGTGTTCCTAGATTTGATTCCATGGGATGTCACTTTGACATCTTTGGGGAAGCCGTAGAAAATGTGGAAATCCAAAATGGCCAGAGTCAGGAATAGAAAATCGACCATAACCTTTGAATGAAGTGGTATAGGATAATGATTTTGGGTTCTCTACCTATATTTTTGCCAAGGGATTCCAGTGGAATGAATTTAAAGATCATCAGATACATATATAAGGAATATATATTTTAAAATATCCGCCAACAGTGACCAAAAAAATTAGAATAATGGAGAAAAATATTTTTAAATCATTACTGTATATTCTTAATTTGGATTTGTAAAACTAATGAAGATCATAGAAGCCATAAGAAAATGTTATATACAAAATTACGTATATATAGGCATTCGTATACATATGATAGTAAGGCATGCAACACCCAAAAATCATGAATATGCAATAAAACCTTTTTACTATTAACAATGTCTAGGTTACCCCCAGTGGCCAATCGACTAGTAGTCATAGCGAAGGCAATAAAGAAAGGTGACCTGTCTGGATGTGGTAAATAGAGAAGCTTTGAACTTGTATTCGCTATGATGAAAAATATTCAGAATACCCTTTCCCAGAAGGCTAGAGAAAGAAACTGATCAAAAGCTTAGAGATGATCACGCTGGTTTTTAGAAAAGGCCGGAATTGCTCAGGTTAAATAAGTGTTGAGATATATTGTGCACCAATCAATGGAATTTAGAAATCACCTTCTTATGGCTAATGTTGATTACAAGAAGTGATTTGATAGCGTCCACAGACCAGTATTACGGCAGGTCTTACGTCACTTTGCTATTCCAATGAAATTTTCAAAGGACGTTTATGTTGCTGTGAAAGCATAAGAAATACGTACAAACTTTCCTTAGTCTTAACAGGTGGTGATGTAAAGACCATGCATGCGCATAGGGAATAAATAAACCATAAAGCTGAAAAAGGACATCATTTTCCGTGTAACAAGGTTATTGAAAACTATATCAGGAAAGGATGAAAATATCAGTACTAACAAAGAAAGAGCGTACATAAAAAAGTGACGTTATAAAATTTGAAGGCGTTCGCAACAAAGAAATCATCGAACAGATTTATGCAGATAAGCAAATACATATTTGAATCCATAATGACGAGGCATACGAACCGGCTCCGAAAGGATGAATAAATAAGAGCGATGAATAATAAAGAGGAACCGAGTATTCCAGCCATAAAGATATTCGTCCAGGGTTATTAACTTTGATCCAGTGTGTCATTAGATATTCATGTTCTTACGGAGACAATACTTTGTTCATATACCTTAATTTCTGCCTCTTTCTTTACTTCATATTGCGTTTGGTAATTACGTAATAAAGCAAATGGAAGGAATATGTAGAAACATCTTTGAAATATTTTTTTGCTCTGTTTGAAATAATTTTGAATGGTTTAACGTAAACACTCGAGCAAACATACTAGCACACACAGAAATACAGATTTGGCCTTACACACATAAATACCAAGACTGTGGAGCTAACTGATCGGTTGATGTTAACTTTCATAATTTCTTACATATATACAAAGACAGATAGACTCTCACACACACACACACACATTCACACACACACACACATATATATATATATATAAAGGTATAACCCACGAAAGGAAGTGAAACACTGGAGTAGCTGAAAGATCTTTTGACTCAACGTCCTTTACTTAGCAAACAGACTGACATACATGAGAAACTGAGAGGACAAGGAAGGGTTGTATAAGTGACAGATAGGGATTATAAGAAAATAAGTACCTAGAATCCAACACACCTGGAAAATTAGTAACCTTCCCAAACAAACATAAACATGGGTACAATTTAAGGACAAAAAGATTAAGTCCAACTGCTCAGACACAGGGACAAGACAATTAAAGGATTATACAGGGCGGCAATTGACCACATTCAAATCTTTGGTAAACAAAAACTTATTCACAAAACATATTAAACATACATATACAAAGAAAATATCTATAAGGCAACTAATTTGTATTTAAGTCTGTGACTGTATCTTTGAGGTCATTCTTAAACATGTTACAAATACAAGGGTCTAAATGAAACAGGCCACGACTAATATTAAAATAGCAATGGGAAGTAAGTTGTATAATGGCAAATTCTAAAAGATTTCATGACAAGACAACTTTTGATCTCGCAATTACTGAACTACCAATCCAATTTTCCCGGTGGTTGTTTTCACTTAAACGAATGAATATTGCATTGGATGTTTGTCCAATTTTGACAGGATGTTTATGCTGTTTGAGTCTTACTTAAGCCCTTGCTTGACTGCCCGACATAAAAGGAAGGGCAGTCCATACATGGAATTTTCTATATTATGTTATTGCTTTCCCTGGGGCGGTTTTTTTATAACCATTCCTTTTAGCGTGTTAATATAGGAAAAAACGAGGTTGACCTTAAAAGATTTTAACAATGATTTTATGGTTTCAAAACTGTTAAAATAAGCAAGCTGAGAAAGTTCTTAGAAGTTTCTTTCTCCGTGTTACTTACACTATAAAACTTTTTGTGGGCTTTATTATAACAAATATCTAATATATGTGAAGGATGAAATAAATCTTTCCCTATTTTTCTTATGTATTCAATTTCTTGATCCAAATATTGGAGACTGACAATGCGCAATATCGCAAAAACATATATGAAAAAATTGATATTTTGATATTAAGATGGTGGCCTGAATAGAAATTAACATAAGTGAAGTTGTTGGTTGGTTTTCTATAAATACTGAATTTACATTGAAAAGGTTCTCTATGTATCAAAACATCTAAGAAAGGGAGGCAATTGTCTTTTTCTAACTGTAGAGTAAACCAGGTACCATCAATTAAGTCTACTCAGAATCTTAACAAACCTTACATCCTATTGATCTTTCCTTTGACAGTTGTGTTGTCAGTTTAAAATACACTTTTGCTTACTTTTAATTTCGCTATTTTTCACTAAGGACACTCGTGCATGAAATACACCCTTACCAGAGGATCAAAATGAATCCCAATTCATATTTCTTACTGGAATTTATTAACTACTTTAAGGAGGAATAAATAATTGTTATATACAACTCATAAAGTAATGTATAAACTCTTGTTGTAGCAACATACCAAGTAATTACATACTATCACATCAGTAGTAACTTGCAGCTAGCTCTTGACCATCTTTGGATTGAGATCTGTTCAAGGACCAGGTCTTTTACGACTCACTTCATCTTTTGCTGCATTTTCAATTTTGACTTTTGGTTTATCACTATTCAATAAATGTTTAGTTGGGACTATTAAGGAGACTCATCAAAACTATGTTCCTTTGGAGTTGTTGTAGAGGCTCAGGTTACGGGAAAACCAGAAGGCTTTCATGGAGTCGACCCCTTCGAGCATTCTGTTCTTGACTCAGGGATTTCTAAGGCGTTGAGTAGCACCAATTGTCTGTTTCCATCGCAGTCAGTTCAAAACTTTCTGTTCCACAGCAACATTGCCAAACCACATGGAGGAGTGTCTAGGGTAGCAGAATCCTCAGCATCATGATTAGGATTTTCTGCTGGTCTATTGGGGAGATCTACTCTATGAACCACACACATGCAATACTATGCACTACATGAGTGCAACAATGCAATACTATGCACTACATAAGTGCAACAATATGCAACCACATGAATATGGAACGTTTCCTACGGAACCAGAGTTTCACCATAGCTGGGACTCATCTTTTGCAGGTACCCATCGCATGTTCTAAATGTTACTACTTGGTCCTATAAGATACTGCAGACAAGTCAGGACATAGACTGGTCCAGCAGCAAATGATCCAGTACCAGGCCGACTATGTCCTTTGGAACTTGAGTGCCACCATGACTGGCACTCTCTCTCTCTCTCTCTATGAATCCCTTGCAATTGAGAGAAGTTCTGATCAACATGAGATCATCTTCGCACAAGGAGGCGTGCGGTCAGCTTAGCATTACCACCAATGCTTAACTCATGCTCACTCGAGCACCAGGCAAATCTAGTACCATCCAGCAATCAGCTATTGCCACATTTTTCACCCTTCCAGCAGTATGGTAACTTACACAGAAGAGTACCATCACTTTGAGGCCCTTGGACTGGAGGAGCTCTCGTCACCTGTAGATGATTCAGGCCCAACATAATAGAATGTTATAAGAGAATCAGGATGCACATACAAGCGATGAAGAGGAGGTTGTGGGAGCTGAGTCTGGACAAAAAAATCACCGTTGGTTCAGGGAGACTGTGGTAGTGCAGAAAATAGAGAACTCTGCACCAAACCACAGGGCACAAAGAAACCCAGAGCAAAACTTGCCCTTAGATCGATTAGGCAGTGCCAGAGAAGTCACCACTACCCAGGAAGAACTGACCCATACAAATGGACTGGCACCCTCTCGGCTAAGCAATAATGCAATGCTGGGAGACTTTCTTAGGTATGCTGCCCCCTCCCTGCCCCAGGTGCTTACAACATGCCTGGTTGAGAACCGACCCAGGCATGATGATGATGACAACTGGCTGACTGGTGGCCAGCCAATCCAGACCAGGCCGTCCGAGAGGCATCTGCCCTTCGGGAACCTACTCCTACATCCTCAGGGGAAGGGAGAAGCCCCAGCAGGCTTGCAGAGTGTCCCAATTACAAACCACAGATGCACTCAGCTCCATCACACCTTATCAGGCTCATCTGCCTTAGCGAACTTCTTCTCCAACTCAGGACTTCAGTCAACACTTTTGCTCAAAGGGCCAAGTCCAGGGACACTGCTCATGTTGATCCCAGTGGGTACAGAAGAAAATTAAGGCCTTTCTGGCCATAAACTACGAATTTGGAGGCTCTCCAGCAGAGGGCCCAGTATGCATAGCCTCTCCCAGTGGGCACTATGTGGCCCACTGGTTGAAGAATTTTGAGGGCATAAACACCGGCCCTTCAATGATCCTTGAAAGTAAGCTCCCCCCAGGGGCTGTCGTGGAGGGACACCGCAGGATAGAAGTAACAGGCCTGGACCAGAGGAGAATAATGCTAGCCACTGTCCTTCTGGGGATTATACAACCCCAGGGGGACAAACGCTATAGTGTGGCTGTAGTTAACCAGATATTGGGCGGGTTCAAGTTATTACTTAGTCAGCACCACCTACTGCCCAGTTCAGACTGGTGCTCTAAACAATCCAAGGACAGGGAGGGAGGCATCACTTTACCTTATAAGGGTATAAGACTGGAGGAAACTTGAGTGGATCAGATCTCCTCTCCACCTCAGCCCAGCCACCTTCACTAGATGTACAGAAACTCCCGCCAAGTAAGCTCACAACAGCTACACCATCCTGCCATGAGTGTTGGCTGTGTGTATAGTTACAAGGATGACACCCCTGATCAGGATCAAACAGTACTCTCCCTAACAGCTCATTGGTAGAAACTGTGCCACTCAAGGTCAGGGCTGGCCAGGGCAACCATCCACCCTGCCATGACCAACTTGGTTCCCACAGGGAAAATAGCTACATCTAGGAGCCTTCCACTCCTGGCACAGTGCCACCCGTTCCTTGAGTGCCTTAGCTTTGTAATCCAGAGTCTTTGCTTAAGGCATTCTCTTTCTCCTATCCTGTTTCTGAAGGATTATAAATGGAAGATAGGTACAGATAATATCATAGCTGATGTCTTTTCCATACATTAGCCTCTCTCTTGGAAATCTTCATCGTGGTTTTTCCTCTTTCTGAGTACTTAAAACTTCAATCCCAGAGGAAGGCTAAGTACTCCCTACTATGCCCTTATTTTAACCTTACAGACTTCAATTACCGTCCATTTGCCTTTTTCTACTTACTTGACTTTACAAAACCGATCTCATACTGCAGCATGTTTGCTCAATGCTTAGTGCCACCTGTGGCACTTGCAACAATAGTGACCGAGGTCAGTGAAGAAGAGGAAACAGTCAGTAATAAAGACTAACTATGTTTGTATGCAAGAATTTATAAAATCTTAAAAGTCTGTAATAATCCATATTTCCAATTTAAACAAGGAATTGAAATGTTGTGCCTTTTAACTTAAGTTTGCTTAAAAAGTTTATGATCTACTCTTCTAGTTAGCTTAATCTTAATTTTAAATTTCACTTTACCATAATGTTTACATTTTTGTGTGAGAGAGAGCATTGTGAGAGAGGGATTGCATTTTTCCTTTCATAATAAAAAATAATGAATCTCTTCAAGACATTCACACCCATAAGGGTGTTAAAGGTCTTCTTTTGCAGGGAGTTGTCACATGTGTCACTTCATGATGCTTGCTTTTTCACCTCCTTTTTTAAATTTCTGCAATAAAAGTACAAATAGAGTAAAACGGGAGAGGCAAAAGGGTTGTTTTCAGTTCAGAATTCGGTGTTTGGCTCAGGACTGATTTTATCTCCCGATAGTAGTAGCACAATCATAAATACTCTAGAATCTAGCCCACAATGGGAACTAGAGATTAATGTCATAAAGTTTGTACCTCTTCAACCTTTCCAAAGTCTTTCCTCAGGTCATAGCGAGTACAATGGCATGGCATTAGGACATTCCTTCAGAATCCCCTCAGGATTCTCGACCTAGCATTAGCGCCAACTGCTGCATCTTTGAGAACACCTGCGTCACTCTTAACAATGTCCTTCAGACGAGACCCATCAGTTGACCGTCCCTAAAGACTATTGTTAGAGTCCCTGTCCAGTTCTATATAAACACCTTTAATGACTTCTAGCTGTCAGTGACTTACACCAACTGGCTAGCATCTTCCCTGCATTTAATCACAACAAGTGGGAAAAGGGGACAGATTCAATTTTCACACCACTCCTCGTCTTATTGTGTCAATTCCCTTATGGCTGCAATATCCTCATCAACACCTCCTCTCTGGTGGCTGGCCCCTTTCAACCCACCTGAAGGTCATTCAAGATCTGATCTGACCCTTGTCTTTCACACCCAGTAACTCCACCCATTATAACCTCTCTCCCTTGAGATACCATTCTTTTGTTGAAGACAACAGGGTTGCCAGATACTGTCGAAATACTATTTTCTTCCAGCACAACAAAGGATTAAGAAGGTCTCCTTGACTGCTGACCATTGGAAAACATCCAAGATGGTGACCGCAGTTGGGGATATAAATGCTCTGGCTCACCCAATAAAGTCAGTATGGCAGCACAGCAGTATGAGAGTAAGGCAGCAGTAAGGCAGGAGGCTCTGCATGATACCCTACTTCAGTAGGTATCTCTGGACCCAGCTGTTCATAGCGAGTTGAGAGAGACTCACCAGGCCCAGCATCATACCCTGCTAGTTTGGTGCCTTGGCTGAAGCAAGAAGCCTACTAGCACTTCCATTTTGGACTTATACTTAGATGAGTTCTCCAATACGCCTCACTACATACCATCTACTATGGCCATTGTGTGTCCAAACTACTCTGGTCATGCCCTGCCTGCTCCCTTCATTAGTAGCATGAAGGAATACGTTCTGAGATGACCGCTTCTGCTGGCTCATTCTACAAGAGTCAAGTCAACTGAATCAGTCAGGTAAAATGCCGAGAACTGTATTTTCAACTAGTTATCAGTTCAGTGTCTCTAATCTAGTCTCTATTCCTAAAACCTCTCCATTCCTATTCCCAAATCCTCAATCAATTTTAAATCTTATCTCCCAATTACTAAGTGAAGTGATACAGTCATATTCTTGATTTTTGATTTGTTGTATTTGGTGTCAAGCATGTTTCGAGTAAATTTCTGCTTAAAACAGCGCAAAATATGTAAATAGTGCTTTGTGCTTACACTATTAGTAAAGTAAATTCTTGCAATACTTTACCTTTGGTCATTATAACTTTGACTCCTGCAGATTTACCGGCAGTGCTGTTGTGTCTGCTTGTGTGTCATGCAACGGTGTTACTAGAAACAGTTGACAGGTGTATCATATTTTCCTAAGTGATCATAGACTGTGTAGGCTGGTGTATTTTCCCTGCTGTTCTGTGTCAGACATGTCGAAGGAAATCCTACTTACTCTTAGACGTGTTAATTTTAGAAGCTAATTCTATTTATTTCAGTTACATCAATTTGTACCTGGTGTGGCACTAGTTAGTCTTTGTAACCCTTTAACGTAGTACACAGTGCCCCGGGGTTCTATAGACACCTGTAGAATAGCTTTGCCTTTTTAATGAAATTACATTTTATTTTAGTGGATGCAAAGTGTTTATTTTGGACCAATCTGGTAGCCTTGTACACTTTTCACTACATTACCTTACAATTCTGTTCATCTCCCCCTTGATGGCGGTTGTCCTGTTGCAAATGCATCTAAATTAGGCCAAGTCATTGATACTCAAATTAACTGAAACCTCAGACCCAAAAGTGGCGACGACAGATGACCATATCTAAATAAATTGCTTTTTTTTTGTTGACCTATGGTTGATAAGTGGATGTGATGACCAATGACATTATTTGAAACGATAGATATCATCCTTTTGACTACCAAGGAAACAAGCGGGATCTTAAAATGATAGATTCAGCATTAGCTCCCACGGAGACAAAGCAAGCTCCGGAAATGTTGACGCATCACTTGGGGTGGCGCCAGGTGGGAAGTTGCTGCCTAAGCAAAGATAGGCCACGGTTTGTGTCCATGCATGAGTGGAAGCAAGGATCTAGTTTTGGGTCGATATTTATGGGTGTGATAATGAGTTGTATATGACGGCATGCATCTGTTCCAGTGCAATGAACTTGCGACGAATCAGTGACGTCATATCAAGGGGAGTGTCTTGTGAGAAAGTTCGTGCTTGTGTACGTACGAGCTGTTCCCCTACATGATGGGAGGTTAAGATAACTGAGTCGGAGAAGCGGCCTTGTTTTGGGAATGGCCGTATACAGTTGTTGTTTAAGTGTTAGTGCTCACAGGTTAAATGGGTAAGAATACTTTCAAGCCTGAGAGTGGCTTTATCTTTTTGTATTTCAAACCTTTTTTTCAGAGATGTCCTTTTCCATATGACTTTTTGATTAATGTCATTTTGGTTTATTTGCAATTCATTTATGTCGGGTTCCCTTTCCTTTCTTTTTTTTAACAGACGTTTCTGGCATTGGTCTGGCAAGTCTGGCAGGTCTGGTAACCTGGAAAACCTGGAATTGGAATATCCCCTAATGGAGTAGTGTTAATTATAGACAGTTTTATGACCTTTCTAGCTGGCCATATTTTATGAATAATGTCTAATTATTGTAGAGAAATGGTGGACGGGTTTGGTCCGATCCTCAGGGTTATTTGGGTTTTCTGTTTGAATAACAGTGGTGTATTATTTGTTATTTGGGTTTTCTGCTTGAATAAAAGTGGTGCATTATTTAAATTTTGAATATCAACTTATTCAGTTAAATATTTGTTTCTTTGAGAATTTAGTTTATTTACTTAATTTTGTTCCTTACTAATAAATACGATTTTTTTATAATTTGTGAGCCTGATTTTAACGACCTTAGGTAATTGAATTGTGTGAGGTGCATAGAAGGTCGATTGCCTGGTGTTTAGAGAGAGAGAGAGAGAGAAGAGGAGAGAGAGAGAGAGAGGAGAGAGAGAGAGAGAGAGAGAAAGTCGCTCAGTGCCTTACTGCTCTAAGGCCATGGCTACCAACATACTTAGAAGAAGTAAATTTTATATATATATATATATATATATATATATTATATATATATATATATATATATATATATATATATATATATATATATATATATATATATATTACCCAGTCCTCAGTGAGGATGAGGGGTATAAAATTTATATATTCCGGAGAAATGTGATTATACTTTTAATAAATGAGCGCTTGCTGTATTCAGCGATCTTGTAGGTGTCTTAAATGGTTACGCAGCGTTTAATCAGCCTATGCAAGAGCAACTAGCAGTTCCGCAAGGATTCAGCGTTTACGTCCACTTAAAAACGAAGGACGCGGGAGCAGAAACCAGCTCAAAGTGTGATTCAACACTGTTCGGGAAGTGCCTATACTCTGTTTTTTTTCATCTGTCCATACGCCTGTGGTGTTTTTGTATGGTAACACTGCGTCCCGTGCCGGGCTTTAGATAGTTACGCTATTTGTAGGTTTTAGGTAAATAAAAGGATATCTGGGTGTACATTTGCAACTGAAAAGTGTTTTAATAATTTACTGAATGCGAATTACACCGTTAATATTCGAAATAGGATATTATTATAATCGTTGAATGTAAGCCGAATGTAACTATCTAAAGCCCGGGACGCAGTGTTACCATACAAAAACACCACAGGCGGATGGGACAGATGAAAAAAAACAGAGTATAGTTATGTCCACAGGTCAAAGAACGGAATTTTCCGTGGAATCGTTTAGTCCTGTTGAAATCGGATCAGTGTGTGAACTCAATAGTTATGTCGTTAAAATGCCCTAACTCTAACAGAGGGCTTTAGATAATCTGATGTGCAGAAAGATAGAGGTTGGTCGAACGCTAGGGCATTTTGGGAATTAAAAATTTCCGGTGGAGAGGAGTAAGTTTTGAACTTTAAAACTTACTGTCTTTTACCAATTTTACCAATTTGAAGAATTGTTCTTTTTCAGATGTTTTGTTTATTGGTAATAGCTACATATTCCATTAATGGATGTATAAAACTCAATATGCTATATATAGTACTAACAATATCAATCCCATGATCTACCCTTATGTGCCATTGTATGTCGCCCCTTTTCTGATAATGCTTTTGGATTTACGTTTCAATTCGTCAAAAACCCTTCGCGTGAGATATTCGCATATGCAATTATAACATTCCATTGCGAGGCTTAATGGCGCTTTTATCGCTCACCAAATGAACACCCTTCACGTTCTCATTCCTTGAATATATATTTCACGAATTCTAAGTCAATCGTCAGGAATTCTTCACGATTCCAATGACGTATTTGGAAAATGAATTCTAAATTAATTTAGTTCGTTTATTCTCCAGTAAACTACGATTTCATTAAGAACTATGGATATGTAGTTCCTTATATAATATAAATCCTGGGAAACCAATCCGTTATACTACTAAAATTAACTGAGAAAATATTAATTTATATTGATATTCGTAGTATCAGTTTACTATACAATTAACTCGATTGAAATACGGTTGTCCGCAATATTATTTATATAAGGAAACTAAGGACACATGGCATAAGTTTACTCTGATCAATATTGTGTTTCTCTGGCTAGGTAACCAACTTATGACATTCAATGATATACATTAATACATTTATACATACCCACATACAAATATATATATATATATACCAATATATATATACACACACACACACATACACACACACACACACACACACACACACACATATATATATATATATATATATATATATATATATATATATATTGTTCTGAATCCCCTTTGCTTCACTATTTAAAATCTGTGCTCAATAAAAGCACAGATTCCGGTACACCTTTTCTCCTTCTGATGCATCCCGTTCCATCTTTTCTTTTGTCTGTGCTGCACTCTTATCACACAATGCAGGTAATAACAGGAGGCGACGCAGGAAATTCTGCCTCACTCACTCCCCAGCCCAGTTCGAGTCAGGTCACACCTGAGGCCTACCCTCTGACATGCGTGACTCCCTGGGCCCCCTCCTCCCATGAAAAGACCTTGCCTTACCGACGCCTTGGGGAAGTCGACTTCCTTCGCCTACATTTTTATGAAGATCTATCTCAGGAGAAATGTAACGTGCAAAATTGGATGATAATCTATTTAAATTTCATTCTCTTCCTTTTATCAGTACTCGTGCGATCCTCCATAGTGATTCATTAATCCTCACAGCGGTGCTCCCTCAAAAGAATCTCTGATTTAAGAGCTGTGGTTCCCTTGAATGTGGTTGTGTTCATACTCCTCCCCTGTCAGTGCAGTAATTTATCCTTTCTTTGCCCTCTGAAGAATCTTACATTTACATTAACCTCATATCCGACCCCCACCCCCTTGGTTGCACAAGTGTTTACATGATGTTTGTATTGCAAGTCTACTGCAAATTCCTGCTGTGAAGGTGGACTTTCCCTGTCCTTCTGCTCTGGGCACAGAAATTGCACGCTGCAAATCATCACACAATTATTCCAGTATTTGGCTTTATGTGAGGGTCATTAGCGTCCTAATTGACACCTTGAAATCAGTAGAGTAACGTTGAGGTGTAAATACATTCCCTGTAAATTTAACTCTTGGAGTTTCCTTTTGACTTTTCCCTTAACTTGTATTTGGCCTTCAGCCGAACCCCACCCCCCGTTTTTTTTCTTATTTTGTATCTGATTAGGTTGATCAGTCTCCACGTTAATCGCATCAGGAAAAAAGCATCCGTTGCAGTAGTCATCAGACTTTATTCAGATCAATTATATATATATATATATATATATATATATATATATATATATATATATATATATATATATATATATATATAATAATAAAAGGAGCCCATAAAAACACCAAAATGTAGAGAGAAAAGTACTATGTTTCAGAGACTGCTGTCTCTCTCTTCAGGTATATGAATGAGAAAAGTTTACAGAAAAGGTGGTATTTATACCAAAAGATCCGTCCACAAGTAAGCCAATTTGTCACGTGTAATTTATAGCAGCAACTGCCGGTACAAGAGTCAAATGATGGAATCGGCCTTAATAAAAGAGAAGCAGGTAATGAACATCTCAAAAGGCACGTGGATTTCAGATGTCGTCGACGAAGTTTTCATTCAACCAACGCTTAAGAAGATTAAAGGAAGATTATCAGCGGGGGTGACCTAAATTGGCTTACTTGTGGACGGATCTCTTGGTATAAATACCACCTTTTCTGTAAACTTTTCTCATTCATATACCTGAAGAGAGAGACAGCAGTCTCTGAAATATAGTACTTTTCTCTCTACATTTTGGTGTTTTATGGGCTCCTTTTATTAGATGGAATTCTGTTGTTACAGAATTTTTACCAGTATATATATATATATATACATACATATATATGTATATATATATATATATATATATATATATATATATACATACATATATATATAAAAATTAATATATATACTATATATCTATAATCTATATATATATATATAGATATATATATATATATATATATATATATATATATATAATATCCTAAACCCGCAGCAAAATCTTAAAATATAGAAAAATACTTCATGTTTAAGCTACGAACGTCCTTTAATGTCCAAATTCACTCTACCTCGGAATTAATATATGTTCATATATGTTAACTGAAGGGGAATTTTTTAGTTGATAATAATTTCGTACTCACTTGAATTCGAACCCCTGCACAGAGGAGAAATCAGGACTTCAGTGACATTGGTCGAGTCGGTAAAACTGAAGTCTTGATTTATCCTCTGTCTGCTGGTTCGAATCCACGATAGGACGAAATTATTATCAACTGAAAAAATTACCCTTCGGTTAACGTATGAAAAAAATATTAATTCCGTGGTAGAGCAAATTGGATACTAAAGGAAATTTGGAGCTTAATGCATGTATATTAATGACGTCGTGTGATAAAAATTCACACACACACACACACACACACACACACACACACATATATATATATATATATATATATATATATATATATATATATATATATATATATATATATATATATATATATATATATATATATATATTACAATAATGGGCGTAATGTGTGTCTGTCCGTCTGTCATTCAATCACGGCCAAATGGCAGGTCCGATGGGCATGAAACTTGACAGGTTTATAGTGGCAACCCCTAAGATGGTTTATAATGGGGTTTCATTCCACCTCCCTCAGCCACCGAAGGGGGTGGGGGTGAGAAGGGATTCCCTAAAACAGAAATGGTTAGGCCCGTGAAACGAGGCTGGCTATGCCAATAGACTTAGTTACTTTACGAATTTTCATACATAATTTCTGTATAGCCTACATATGTTTGCTATTTTTAACAATAAGCCAATTCACATATGAAGTCTTTTCTCTCGAGAAAAAATAGAGTTAAGATTACTATCACATTCATACTCTCGAACTGTTGTTTCGTGGTTAATCACTGGTGTAGGAAATTCCTACAACACTAGCCACTTCATATGCCTATACAAGAGCCTCAACATTAGTTTGTCAAACTTTCGTACACCAACCTCATCATTCTCATCTAATTGCACTCAGTCTTTTCCTTCCTGATCGCTTAGGGTTCTCTCTCTCTCTCCTCTCTCTCTATCTCTCTATCTCTCTCGCTCTCTCTTCCTCTCCTCCCCTCTCTCTCCTCCCTCACCTCTCTCTCTCTCTCTCTCTCTCTCTCTCTCTTTCTATTATATATATAAATATTATAGATATATATATATATATATATTATAGGTATATATACATATATATGTATTATGTTATGTATATATATATATATATATTTATATATATATATATATATATATATATATATATAATATATATATATATATATATATATATGTTTTGCTTGCTTGAGAATATGCCTTACTTACACATTCGTTCATGCAAGGTGTATACTAAACAAAACTAGTGTTTCGCTTAAGATGATAGAAGAAACTAAAGTACTTAAATACAAGGAAAGAATATATAAATCTGAATAAAAGTAAAAAAATACAGCTCAGCCTATAAAAACGAATAGCAAAAAATGCATGGAAATGCAAACAGTCCTCGATTAGAAAGCAAAGGAGTTCTTTGGCATTGAAGATCACCTGGAAAATAATGAGGAATTCATATGTGACCAAAGAAACTTCAAAAAGTCTCATTTTCCATCCCGAGAAAGAAGGTAATGAATATCTTATGAAGAAATCATTAGTGGAGTAACAGCAGTTAAAAAAAAAGACCCCAAAAACGAATACTTGATCAAAGACTTCTTGATTATCGTTCATTGAAGATCCGTTTGAGTAAAAGAAGACCAAAGGGTGTGGGTTAATGCAGTCTTTATTGTGATGTTATTTCTGTTTAAAAAGGAAATATCCAGTTGCCACCTTGTTAAACTGCTGAAGGGTAGGTTAGTAGTTTGTCTTTATCAATAACACGAGGAAGCTAAAAATATTAAAGAGGTATAATAATGAGTCGGTATGAAAATGAATGCGTGACATTCTTTATAATTTTGTTAGTTCGTATCACTAGTTCTTAGTTTATTTTAATTGGAAACACCAATGTCATGGATATGTAGGTTGGATGTGCAATTAATTTTACACTTATATACCTTCTGATACCTATATGATGCTATAAAACTTTTCTTTAGGGTTTTTTTTTTTTCTTTCGAAACAGAAACTTATATTTTCAAAGATTTTCTAAAAATTTGTTCATTTAGGGGAAGAGCTGCTGATCTTGGAGGAGCCTGCTGTAAATTAAGCCTCATTATGAGTAAATGAATTCTACGTGTTTTCTCTATCTCATAATCAAGCTGCTTTTATGAAAGCAGAAAATAGCCTGGAAGTTATTCTTTTTTAAGTCGACGGCTTAACATTTCTGCTCTCTTGGAAAGTGTTGGGAAGTAACAGCTGAAGTATTATCATTATTAGACCTCTCTGTAAAGTTCGGAGTGTGTGAGTTCCTCAGATATTTTCTTAAATATACATTCAATTAGGCCCGAAAAGGACATCCTCCTACAATTTTCGTCAGGAATGTTTTTGTATGATTACATATCAATTTTATATCCGTCGTTAGTCGAAAGACAAATTATATTCTATAGATTTTAATTTAGCCAATGCTCATCAAGAGCCGCTTGACTACTACCCCTCTTTTGAAAATTTTGAGAACTAGAGTCAACCAATTTGATTAGTTCTTTTTGCCTCACTCCCAGTATCCTAATTTACATATAAAAAAGTTATTTCATATTATCATAATATCTCTCTCTCTCTCTCTCTCTCTCTCTCTCTCTCTCTCTCTCTCTCTCTCTCTCTCCTAAAGCGGCCCAGCTCGCCTTAAGGTTTTGAACCTATCTAGACCTTTTAACATGAACAGTTCCTGGAGTACAGGTTCGCACGAAAATAGGAAGAGGAATTCTTTCATATATATATATATATATATATATATATATATATATATATATATATATATATATATATATATATATATATATATATATATACATATAGCTATATATATATATATATACTATATATATATATATATATATATATAGATATATATATAGATACGATATATATATAGATATATATATATATATATATATCTATATATATATATATATATATATATATATATATATATATATATATATATGAAACTGTTTCACAACCAAAGTGGAGCTCATACCATTCTGGCGAAATTGAAGCCCCATACTTTAGGAACGTTTCAACCACGCAGTAAGTTACGGGAACGCCGTAAATAGCAAGGAAATATTGAAGAGGATCGGTCTGGGGGATAGGGTTATAAGCTATTGTAATGAAAATTACAGTGGTGATTTATGGTGTTTTAAAGAATGTGTACACAAAACTATTCTTTAATAGGAGTAAAAATATATTTTTTGTGAATATGTTTATAATTTTTATAAATTTTTTTTCGCAGATTTTGAAAACCTACTCCACCATTATTTATCAATCAATTTCAAATACTAAAAAAACAAATGGAAGTTGATATCATAAAGAACAAAACTGCAATACTGGTTCTTTATCGCTAAAATTTAGGGAAAACTAAAAAAAGGATGATCAAATAATGGGAAGTCTGAGTAATATTTGAACATCAAATTGACTGACTTACTTGAAAGCAAGATTATAAATTATTCTAACATTGTCAAGGGAACAATTTGTCTAGTTGAGAGATACCTTCAAAGGAATATAAAGAGTAAGGTGAAGATGGCAGTGAAAAATAAATAGCAGCAGGTAAATTAACAAAGTTCCATAATTTTTATTAGGTTAACTCGGACGTGTCCTTTGCTCCTCCCCAGGGAAAATAGTACGTGATAGTCAGCTAAGTTCTTGAGGGCACCATAAGAGTTAGACTACCTGGGATAAGAACTGTGAGACCGGAGGCTGGACGTGAAAGATAGCAGAGGTGGAATTCTAGAACGACTCTTTGCGTAGTATATCTTTGAAAGTGATGATAAGACGAACCACCCCCCCTCCCTACCACACACACACACACACACAGAAGTGGCAGTATTTTCTTAAAGGACACTGAGGGGAGACATAAATCCATAAAGGTTCAAGGCCCTTGGCAACAAGTATGTGAATTATTGAAGGGACGGAAGGACCGCCGCTTGCATTATATATAAAGAGGAACCTTAGACTCCCGTAGGAAACCGAGGTCGAAGTGTCTCTATTGTGACAGACATAAAGAAAACAAAATATAATAACAATGAGAAAAATCTTTTCTTTGTCTGGGAGGAAAGGAAATAGTTTTATATATATATAATATATATATATATATATATATATATATATATATATTATATATATATATATATATATATAATGATAACAAGTGATATACTTAGCTTAGTGTTTTCAAATACATTAGTTGATTTAAGGTTATGTAGCTATGAAAAATCTCGATTTCTTATTAATAAGAATGGAAAATATATTTTCCTCTTATCCTGAATTGCAGACATATTTCACTCTTATGAAAAAAGAATAATTATAAAGTGTTTATAAAAAGTAACAATAACGTAAAATTAGTAATTTCTAATATATTATTCTTAAACAATATGAAGTTAAGAGAGAGAGAGAGAGAGAGAGAGGGGGGGGGGGGGGGCGGTGATATAAGGGATTACCCATAGGCATGCCGAACTTTTGTATAAAAAATTCACCATTAAAACAAAAGATTAATAAGATTTGCTATAGTTAAAGGAATATCATAACTTTCTCATTATCCTTAGAAAATTCAAATAAATCATCTACAGGC
>NC_087200.1:45953012-45955512 GCF_015104395.2 Macrobrachium nipponense
ATTCACGGTATGTTTTGGAGTTTTATTGCATTTATTACTATAGTGTTAAAGCATTTCATGTACAGATTGGCTAAAACAGGACTTAAAAGGCTACCCGTGCTACGTTCGAATTTTTGGTTATAGAATGATTCTCCGAATAAAGATATGTTATTAAATAGACATAATTCAACTAACTTTATTATTTTGTCAAGCGCCAATGGGAAATGATCTAAATATGGGGCAAATTTTTCCCACAAAAGCAGTAGAACATCCTGTACTGGTAATTTCGTGAGTAGGGAATCTACATCATGGTTTATAAGTTTTATGTTGTGAAGTGATAAATACAACATAAATGGTCAATTAGGTATGGAAAACAGAGCTCACCTATTTTTAACAATATAAATAACCATAACCACAAAATAAACTGGGATTTGTCACATATAATTTATAACAGTAATTGTCGATTCAAAAGCCAGATAATAGAGAAGCCCTTGATTAAACAAAGACATTTAATGAACATTTCAAAGGGCACCATGGGATTCAGATGTCCTTGATAAAATCTTCCCTCAACCAACACTTAAGAGGATTAAAGAGAAATTATCAGGGCGGGATGGATCTATTGGGGATAAATACCACATTTTCTGTAACTTTTCTTATTCTGTACCTACCGGAAAAGAGAGACAGCATTCTCTGAAATATAGTACTTTTTTCTATATTTTGGTATTTTTATGGGTTCCTTTAATTATATAAATATAAATATATAAATAAATAAATATATATATATATATATATATATATATATATATATATATATATATATAAACATTGACAAGGAACGACTGAAATACAGTTGTAGAGAAAGTTATCGGGTAAACAACAAGATCAAGAATACCAGATGGTTAATTGTCAAAAGGGTACAAATTAAAGAGATAATCCAGGATTATCGGATATCACACGGTCACAAACCTAAACATAGATTTAACCCTAACAGAAACTACAACGTATCCGTATAGTCCAAAACATGTAAAAACTTAATATATTAATTTTGTTGCTTATATCTATCTATAACTTTTTTCATTATAAAGGCATCAAGTTTAAATACACCAAGACTTAAATTTAGAACATTTCCATTATTTGACTTGATAAAACAAGATTTAATGATATTCCTTTTAACTGTCATTACATGGGATTAAGGTTCTTGCTTGACTGCAATTAATAGGATGATCTAAATCTCTTATATGTAGGAATAATGCATTCGATATTTGCCCAGTTCTCACAGAATTTTGGTGCTGTTTGAGACGTTATGAATGAGATTTACCGGTTTGTCCGTAATAGACTTTATCATGCATGCTTTTTTGCAAGGAATTTCATATATGCAGCCTGGAAGAACTTTAGGAGAATTTTTTATTACTAAACTCTTGACATTAATATTACTGAAAACGACATTTATGTTAAAAAGCTTTAAAATTCTAGGCATTTCTAAAAACCTTTCATCATAGGGTAATTTTAGAATGTTGTCTTACTAAATTCAAGTTTGTCATTAGTTAAATAAAATATTTTTCTAGCTCTTTTCCATGCCACATCTACAAAAGTCCTTGGGCATTTAAGTTTAAAGGTAATATCATAAATAGTTTTAATTTCAGCGTCAATAAACTGCAGGCTACAGACACGTAAAGGCCTTAGGAACATCCCAGAAAAAACCAGAGAATCTAACATTTTGATGGTCATTGGGGTAGTAATGAACAAAAGAGGCAATGTTAGTTGATTTCCGAAAGACTGAAAAGGTGAAATTTCTATTATTTCTATGGACAGTTACATCAAGAAAATTCAAATTACAATTTCTTTCTTCCTCTACAGTAAATTTTATAGAAGGGACTAAATTATTGAGATTTTTAAGGAATTCCTGGAGATTTTCGTGAACTGGCCAAATACAGAAAATATCATCAACATACTTAAGCCATATAACTTTTTGGGGCAAAATTCTTGGTAAGAGTGTTGTCTCAAAAAATTCCATGTAAATATTGCTAAGGGCAGGAGATAAGGGATTACCCATAGCCATGCAAACTTTTGTACAAAAAATTCCCCATTAAAACAAAATTTACTATTTTTGATACATAACCTGATGAGACTAATGAGGTTTGCTACAGTTAAGGGAATATCATGACGTTCTAATTCATCCTCCAAAAATTCAAGTAAATTATCTACAGGCACATTTATAAATAAAGAGATAACATCAAAACTAACCATATTAAAATCAAAATTCATATTTAAACTATTTAATTGTTTATAAAATCAACATTGTTTTTTACATTCGTGTTGGAAATGTTTCCTACTAAAGGCGTAAGAATTTTTACAAGCCATTTAGATAAATTATACGTAACTGAGCCCACTGAACTAATGATTGGTCTGATAAGATTATTGATTTTGTGTCTCGCCTAAACCATACATATAAGGTAGAGAGGCGCATTGCAGTGTAAACTGTTTAGTTAAATGGTTCAAGCCCTTTAGAATGGATTTAATA
>NC_087200.1:45960512-45993012 GCF_015104395.2 Macrobrachium nipponense
AAGCTCTGGCTTCTATTCGCTCTGCAATCTCCATACGTGTCGCCCCTCTGAAGACGTGTTCCAGTGCTACAAGCAGCTGTTTCCAGTACTAAGTAGGACCTTGAGAGTCATTAGCGCCCTTGCTGGCGGTTTGCATACGTAGAGTAATTAGAGTGTAAATATATCCCTTATAAATTTGATCCTTAGAGATTTCCATACACTTTTCACATGAATTTTCATCTTGGCCCTCAGCTGCGTAACTTCTACTTAAAAATTGAGGTCAAAAGGGGTTTTTTGAGCAGTCAGATGAATTTTTATCCTTTGTACAAGCCCCTCGAGTCCTAGATTTATAAAGGTATATATATATATATATATATATATATATATATATATATATATATATATATATATATATATGTGTGTGTGTGTGTGTGTGTGTGTGTGTGTGTGTGTGTGTGAGTGTGTGTGGGGAAGTAAACAGAGAATATGGATGTTTACACCTCTTCATACATTAACAGTAAAGCTTAAATTCTAGTATCTTAATTAAAGAATTGTCAAGCACTGCATTAAACCTTGTTATGAGAATTCCGAGAACCATTTACTTGATTAACAAAAAAACTTAGTTTATTCTAGCATGTTTTAGTCAAACGATCATTCAGGTCTGCTTTAATATTCAATAAACATTTAAGAAATAAGGGAATTTGTACATGTGCTTGCGTGTAATTGCCCTTGCGTTAGCAAGCACGTTTCAGCTCACGTAAAATACTTCAGTTAACAAATTGTGCATGCAACGAGTGAAATTGCAAAATCATTGCGTGTATACAATTGCTAAATGTTCAAGGGTATGAACATTGCAAATAGTGCTTTTAGTTCAGCTTCTCTCGGTGATATGTGACCTGGAAATACAATAGTCTTGTTTGAATGTCTGTAAAGAATAGTAAAGGAAATCATACCTTTTAATGGAGCAATTATTTTTGGTTCTATGAAGTCCTTTTCATATAATAACTTCAGGATGACTAAAATGATTTAATAAATAATTCTTCAAGCGAACATAAGATAATGTTCATTACAAATGCACACTCTATATATATTTATATTCTAGCAATAGATTAATAACTTATATCTTGTCAACTGTATGTGTCTCTACACATTGCCACCGCAGTGGTGCAAAGAATCGACGAATAATCTATATAATTTCCATATTTTTACCCTTTCGTGTATGTACAAATGTTATTCACGCTTATGTGACATTCAATAACATGCTAATATTTTATAATTTCCAAACAATATGCTATTGAAGGGGGTAAAATGGTAACATCTCAGGAATTCATAGTTATTAAAGAGGCCGAGGATCCAAAGGAAGTTGTAAGATTTGTTTACTAAAACTAAAGTTATAGAATGTGACCAAAGCAGGATATATATATATATATATATCTATATATATATATATATATATATATATATATATAGTATATATATATATATATATATATATATATAGTATATATATATATATATATATAATATATATATATATATATTATATATATATACGTATATATATATATTACGATTCAGACCCTCGACTGCAATCATCCTGCTTTGGTCACATTCTATAACTTTAGTTTTAGTAAACAAATCTGTGTGTGCGTATGCATATGAATCTGTGTGAATGCGTGGAGTGGTTAATATTTGAAACTAAATATGCGACATATCCAAATCAAATATGACTAAAAGAGAAAACCAAATATAGAACACAGCTGGCATTGTAGAAATAGGTCAACTCACAACACCATGGCTTGCCAGCACAAATGAATCCCTGTCTTTCCTTTTCCTGCAACTCCAGAACAGACATCCAAGTGAAATGGACCGTTTTCCGATACAGTCAATACCGCATCCATAAATCGCGTTTCAGATCAGGACTTGATTTACTATTTATCGATACGAGTTTCACACGCGCATGTAATGCTGGGGTTTCCTTGCATATGCTCCACTATGTGCACGCGAGAGAATTGACATGTTCTTGGTATTAATGGATGGGCACGTGAATACTGCTGTTTGAGAAGTGGGTCTGTGATGTCACTGTGCTCACATGTTCAGGATAGCATGACACAAATGTCATATATATATATATATATATATATATATATATATATATATATATATATATATATATATATATATATATATATACATACTGGATATTGGTACGGCAGCCGTATCCCTGATTGCGGTATATATTGGTAAGGCGGTAAATTGCGCATGTGCGAACCCTTGGTTACCGCCTCAGGCATATCAGTGACAGCAAGAAAATGACGACTAAGCGACGTGGACCGTGTAATAATATATCAATATATCAGTTTTCGCTGAAAAACAGATGTTTTCAGGTTTCAACAAGCTGAAAAAGGCAATAGACGTCTATGAAGAGTCAAACTTCCAGAAATTGTATATCCGTAGGTCACGAACGATCGAATCGGCCCTGAAAAGAACTCCGAAGAGGAGATTCAAAGAAGATTTGAAGCTTAGTTAGTAAGGTAGTGCAGCAGTCAGTAGAGCGTCCAATACGGGAAACATGCTGT
The DNA here is from genome assembly GCF_015104395.2 of Macrobrachium nipponense. Lineage (NCBI taxonomy): Eukaryota > Metazoa > Arthropoda > Malacostraca > Decapoda > Palaemonidae > Macrobrachium > Macrobrachium nipponense. The sequence continues at coordinate 45,963,071 of NC_087200.1, forward strand.
TAATATAGACCTGATTTGGATGATTACTTACGATTGATTAGGCAGCTTACCAGAGGCTCGACTTTGGTAGTTTTCCTTACTACCATGAATACAACAGAGCACGATTTCTGTGTACTTCAAGTCTTCTTTAAATTTCCTCTTCGGAACTCTTTTCAGAGCCGATTCGATCGTTCGTGACCTTCGGATATACAATTTCTGGAAGTTTGACCCTTCCTAGACGTCTATTTCTTTTTTCAGCTCGTTGAAACCTGAAAAACATCTGTTTTTCGGTGAAAACTGATGTATTACACGGTTCAGAAGAGATTCAAAGAATATATGAAGTACACAGATAGATTAGTTTAGTTTTATTTTTCAGGTATTTAGACAAAATCTAAGTATGTTTAAGTAGTATTGTGATTTTTTATATTTTCATTTACTGTCAAAATGTTTTGGTGCTTTGGTGATGACAGTATGGTGCTTCACTTTGACATTTTGAATTGAACATGTTCAATAAACAATTCAGTTCGACTATTATTACTACCTTCGCTTATCTTCTAGTGCTGTACCTATAGCTCTTAGCAACAATGCACGGCAACTGCTGCATGATCAGCAAACTACCGTACCTACAGCAAGTCAATAGCGCAATACGGACGGCACCACTGACAGAATCTGACGTACCCCCACTACACTATGTTATTTATACGGCAGGAAGTCTGAAATTGACGCATGCGCAATTCACTGCCGTACCAATATCCTGTGCCACACACACACACAAACACACACACACACACACACACACACATATATATATATATATATATATATATATATATATATATATATATATATATATATATATATATATATAAAGGTAATGCCAGAATAATTCTATCCCTACTCTTTGTAAATTTTGCTTCCCCCTTACCTTTCTCTGTAGAAGTTTGAATATTCTAACTAACGCATGGGCGAGACAAATAGCAAATAAGTAAAAGCTCCCCCTTTAAGAATGCATTCACTCTCTTTCAGACGTGAAATCCTTGGCTAAGTAAGTTATTCATCTCGGCTAGACAGTTCCCCTCCCTAAATAAGGTTTGTGGCTGTTGCTATACAGCTAACTAGAATGGCTTACCTAAATGATAGGAGGGGATATTAAGTGGACTAAATTATTTATTACAGCAGCCTAGAACTAAAATGATGTACCCTAACATATTCAATTCAATTTGTTACAAATTACATAATCATTTATTATCATGTACTACACAAGACTCAATAATGAGTGACTTTTAGGGTAAATACGGTTTACGATATGAGTTAATGAATATATGCTTATGCAAGTCTGCCATTGTGTGATTATGATAGGTGGCCAGGGTATAACAGGATGAATATTTGGCAAGGTTAATGAGGTTAATTCAAGGTTAGTTTCTCAAAATTCCTAGGGTGTTAGATCTTAGTCTACTTGGGAAGAAATCAGGGTGGCTATCTTCTCTGGGTAGGTACCAGGATCCCTCTGCTATTGAATGTGGTACTGTCCCTAGGGGCGCAAGTGCCCAAGAGAGTGTGTGGCTCTCATAGGTTAGTAGAATTTCTTCTGCCCCTTCTTCTTCTTCTGGCTCTTCAAGGATCTGGCTATGCCATTCCTAGGGACAAAGGCCAGAACTGCTACCAGGAGTAGAATCAGTGGTAGCCCTAGGGGCTACAGGGAAACCCCCTACTTTGGCTGCAGCAACCCATCGTAAGGGTAGAACCTATTGCAGGGGAAAGCCTTACATTGGCTATTGCAACAACTGTCATAAGGGTGGACCCTGCTTCTGACTCTTGCCTGAGCAGTTCCTGGTTGACCAGGGAAGGTGTAGTGAAGAGGTCAACCGGAGGTTCATCCTTGGCTGATGAAGGTAATAACGAAGAAGAATCGTCTGGGTTTGGAGGCTTGCAATGGGTTATGAAGAGGTCCATGCTGGTTGGAGGATCTCCCGTAAGAAGATCCTTGATGAGGTTTGGATTTGGTGCTGGCATTAACTCAATGCCAGGGTGCAGAGATTGAAGGTTGCGGTGGCTTGACGTCCATGATGGATGGAGCATGGCACTGGACAGTGCTCCCAAGTGGCACTGGCAGTGATTTGTAGTCAGGAATGCCTGACGAGGGTCCTGGGGATGCAAAATCCTTCTGTGTGCCCGAGGTGACTGGAAACAGAGATTTTTGTCTCCTGGTCAAGGCACAGCCTTTGGAAATTTTGGCATTGGAGGTGTCCACTGAATTTCGCTTGCTAGGGCACCCAGACCAATTCGTGGAGTGCCCTATTATGTTACAAGGTTTATAGTGGAGTGCCCTATTATGTTACAAGGTTTATAGAGGAACTGGGTATGGTCAATTTGCTTCTGAGGTGAAGGAGGAAACTGCTGGTGGCCATACCCTCGTGAGGAGGCAGGTCTTTTATGGCTCCTTGCTCTTGAGCAGTTTGTTAAGGGTTAGAACCCCTGGTTTGTTAAAAATGAGCAGGAAACTTGATATCATAGCTCAGGAAGAGGTCATAACCTCTAAGAATATAGCTTGATATTAAAAGGGTACAGATTTTGGAAAGGTGAGGTCTTGGACTCTCAATTGGACTGAGGGTAATATCAACTTGAAGTGGTTGATACCTTCAATGGTGATCAGGGTTATAGGGCCCTTAGCTGAGGGCCCCAGTGTTGCCAGATGTAGGGACATTGGGACAAATATTTGAAGTGTAGGGACATGGGGATGCCTATATATATATATATATATATATCTATATATATATATATATATATATATATATATATATATATATATATATATATATATATATATAATATATATATATATATATATATATATATATATATATATATATATATATATATATATCACACATATCCACAGGTGAAAAAATAAGAGACAGGGTGTAGGTCCTGACCGGTTTCGGCTTTATTTTCAAGCCATTGACAAAGGACTGATACATAGTATTAGAATTCACGAGTATATATACTACAAAGACAATACTGACGAACATACACACAACAGTTTGAGACTGCAGATCCACCCACACGCAGGTGTCAAGGCAGGAGTGGCTTTCAAAAATCATTAGGCTAAAATTTACAATAAATTCTCAAGGGATACTACCGCTTATGGTACAAGTCCACACCTGACAGGTGTCAGGGAGGCGGGGTTGAACATCTCATTACCACTACTGCTCCCTTTACTGTGTTTGCAAATATAATAATCCTATTTTTCATATATCTCTACAGCCAACCTTAAAATTTAAAACAGTTTACAAATTTCTTTTGATATTAAAGGATCAAGTTTATACATTCCTTGACTGATGTTCATATTATTGTTGTAACTTTCTTTTATAAAACTAGATTCAATGATATTCCTTTCCAGTGCATATTAGAACACACCAACTTTTTTGCCCCTTCCCAGTTAATAGCATGATTGTTCTCACTAACATGTACAAATATACCACTATTTCCCTGTGCATATCTCACACATTGTTTATGTTGTTCTATTCTTTTTTCCAGTGCTTTCCCCGTTTGACCAATGTAAAAGTTGTCACAAGACTTACACGGGATTTTATATACACATCCTTTAGCATTGTCGGGGGAGTTCTTAATAAGTACCTGTTTCATTGTTTTATTGTTTTTAAAAACTACATTAACACCAAAATTCTTCAGGAGATGTGGGATATCTTTCATATTACTATTATAAGGTAGTACAAGCAAATTTTTGTTGTTGTAAGGTTCTTTTTGATTTTGATACATGGTCTTTTTGCCGCTTTTAATGCATTGTTTAGTACATTATCTGGATATTTCAGTTTCTTGCCTGTATTCTGAATCTTATCTATTTCCTCATCTATATATTCTGGGCTACATACCCGTAGTGCTCTTAAAAACATAGAAGCAAACACTGATCTTTTAACGTGCTAAAGTGATATAATCATATATATATATAATTATAATATATAATATATATATATATTATAATATTACCCATACAAACCCCTTACAAACTGAAAATGATGTAAATGACAACTGAAAAATGGTAGCATGACTCGAGCACAAATACACTGTGTGACCTCTCTCTCTCTCTCAACTAACCAACCAATCGATCTCTGTGCAACTCACATATCACAATTACCTAAGGTCGTTAAATCAGATTCAAAAATTATCAAAATATATAGACTTTATTAGCAAAGAACAAAATGATTGATTGAATAAGTCAAAATCTGAAACTTAAACTTTTAAATACGACCCAAAAAATGCACCATTATAAAAAGGTATAATTCAAAACAGGAAACTAAAATAACACTGGGGATCGGACAAAACCCGTCCACCCCTTTCTCTACAATAACTAGACATCAGTCATAAGATAGGCAGTCAAAAAGATCATTAATATCTCTCCTATAATCAACACCACTCCATTTCCAGATCCATCCGAGGAAAACAAAGGAATCCCTCATAAATAGAAAATAAATCAAAATAATAGTAATCAGTTCTCCTGGAACAAGAGTCATATGAAGGATGGCTTTACTGAAACAAATGTTTAAGATACAAAAAGACAAAGATACACTTAGGCATAAATGTGAGTATGCTTACCCTTTTCTCACTAATCCCACACAAAGAAATGACATGGCCATTCCGAACTCGGTCGCTTCTAAATACACAGTCATCTTCCTCTCCCATCATATAGGTGAACAGAATCTACGCACGCACTCGTGTACTAACTTTCTCTACAAGACACTCCCCTTGAGATGACGTCACTCATACGTAACAGTTTCAGTATACTGGAAGAGTTCGTGACGTCATGAAATCTAACTAAAACCAGTTTCGAAAGTGTACTTACTTCCGCCCATGCTGAGTCAGCAATCTTCAACATCGCTCCATCCAATAATGATGTGTCCACATTAAGAAATCCCGTTCTGTTTCGGTGGGAGTCACTACTGACGACAATCATTTCAAAGAATGTAATGTCAACAGATAAGATGTTCCGACACTAGCTTTTTCAAAACCTCCTGAATTAACATTTTGCTATTCTCTCCGTAGTGCAGCAAAAGCAGCAAAATCAAACTAACCAGTACTCATTTCATATATATATATATATATGTGTGTGTGTGTGTGTGTGTATACATACATGCATACATACATGCATATATATGTATATATATATATATACATATATATATATCTATATATATATATATTATATATATATATATATATATATATATATATATATATATATTACATTATTACATTTATGCAAAATAGCCTTTTTAAAAGATATCTTGTGACCCATATTTTGACAGTAACGTAGCCATAGTACCAGAAACGTCTTTCACTCTTCTACCGAAATTATTTCACAGAGCAAGAATCAAACAGGAATACCAATTTTTACCATTTCCGCTTGTGAATAAACGATCTATTCCTGAACGTTTCTTATACAAGGAAATCTTTTTTCTATAGATTTTTTTTTTGTAGAATTGAGCGTACTCCTATTTCGTACATAATATACATGAGATCGCTATCCATAATGAATAAATTATAATTAGGAAATAAAAATTTTTTTCCTCTCTGTGAATTTGTTTATGTACTACAAGTAAAAATTAGATGTTACCGTTTTTTTTGTCAATATGAGAATATATTTTTGGGTTACATTAATTTTTTTTTATTTATTTCTACCAATATTTATAAGTAAAACAACGTGCAATATAATGTTCTTGGTAGATTATGCCAAAGAAGAATGTAGGGACATTCTTCTGAAAATCCCTAGAAACAAAGGGTGATTTCACATTCTGCGTAGAGATAAACTGGCTCTAGATGACCGATTGACTGGCAACACTGGGGAGTTCCTAATGAAGAGGAGTTTTGTTACGGATCGAGATCTGCTCAGGTTCTTTATTACAATAAACAAAAGGGAATCAACACCAACAATTGAAACTCGGGATACGAATGTAGAAAGAAACTCAAACAGGACAGAAGTTTATTTGAAAACTTATTCATATAAATAAATGCAGAATGGTTTCGCCTATTTACATAACAAAATTCAATCTGACTGTGTGTGAAAAGGGGGGAACAGTGAAGTAGTAAAATACTTGCTGCCCAATTTTACAGCTGTTGAGATCAGTGATCGAAGCGAGGGCTTTATAAAAGGGACAGTAGAAACTTCAGATGGCTTCTTATCTTCGTACTGCAGGAAGGAATGCCTTAGTCTTGGAACTTGAAGGGTGGGTTACTTCATAAAACCACTTGCAGGACGTTTTTCTCTGAAGGGTTACTCGATGTCAGGTTCTCTCTCTCTCTCCCTCCGACTACGAACTACGGACTTTACTTGTTTCCGTTTCCACTCTCTCTTATGCGTCCTCTTCCTCTCTTAGGCTAATGCTAAGGTCACACATTCACGCACACCCACGCATGAGCGGAAATTGGTAGTTGGCAATAGCTTATGTCAGTAAACCGTAAATGTAACGTAAAACATACGTAAAATCGTAGACGTACGGTGACGGGTCGTCCGGGCTCTAAGCTCCGCCCACTAGGGCGCCGTAGCCTGCTCCAGTTTTGAAATGTTCAAAACAAGTCGTGGGTGGTCACGCCAAATGTCACCTGACGTAGCTCCAGGCATTGCACGTGGGACCCACGGTGACTACTGCAGGGTAAGCGCCAGGGTTACCTGCATTGTTCGCTGTTGTTATTTTCTTTCCGCCGTGAAGGACGTGGGCCTCCTAATTGCGCTGTTGCCTACGGGGAAACCGATTCACAATTTTACAACCCTGTACGACATGGCAACGCTGCAGCGTGGTATAAAAGGTCAGGTCGGCGCTCAATACAACAACAACAACAACAACAACCCTCAGGTCAGCTGTTGTTTCCATCTCCCGAGACCAGTACTCTCCACAACGCCCTTCAAGATGCCGAACCTCCTAAAACGACCAAGGAAGGGACCATCAACGTCACATCTTGCAGGACCTTCTTTCGGCCCGGAGAAGACTCCTACAGCCACTCCTGCAGACACTCAGGTCAAGGAAATGTCATCTTCCACCTACAGGAGTCGGAGTTGGATGAGATACAGAGTGATGACAGCGACACGGAGGACGACTGACGGACAGGGAGAAGTGGATATTGAACATATTCTACTTCCTCAAGCCACGCATCGTCCGTCAGAAGAAGCCCAAGATGTTGGGACTGCCAATGGTATGTATATTATAATGTATGACTTAAATTTTTTTTATATGTTGAAAATATACAATATTTTACAGTACATACAGAATTCTACCAAAGTGAATTTACAACCTGGATTTTCATAATGCAATATTTTTACATTCTCTCATACATGTTCCATCACTTTACAGTCTGCTCTGTTTACAGGCCGGCCATTTTGTACCCTACAGCCCCACAACAGTGGGCTTGGTCACGACGTGAAGGTGACGTACATAGAACATTACACTATTGGCGGAAGTTCCAGGTAGACGTCCGACCTTGCTTTCTTTGCGCATACATTTGCGGCGCAATTTACGGTGCTGGCTTTACGTCTGTTAGCCCGTGTCCTGTTTACCAGCTGTTCAAGGTCATTTCACCGCGATAATGCCCATGATCCACATACGTGGGCATACGCCGTTGTGATACGTGAATGTGTGACCCCAGCATAAGGTCCCACCGAATCCGTCGCGGTGCGTTGCGTGCGTTCAACACGGCTAAGCATTTTGTGCGTTTCGATCAACTGTCATAATCAAATATGAGTGGCCCCACACAGCGCATGACTTAGCGTGGCGTCAAGTACATTGCCGGACTGGACGCACAAGGAACAAAACGTTTTGTTTTAGCCGCACGTGGACGTGCGTCTCTGAGCTGGGGTCCACATGAAAGAAGAAATTGAGGTAGACCTACAACAATCTGGATTTGAGCCACCTGCCCAACTTTGAGTTATAATCAAATGTGATGATTTGTGGTTATGATAAAGGATTCATGTAGTCTTTTTATTATATTCTAATGGATACATTTATGTAAATACCTATGTTTCAGAAGTTACTGTATCAAAGTGTTCAGTTTACACACACACACACACACAATCTACGTATCTTAATTTCTGTACTAGATAGAATAAAGTGCAACTTTACAAATTTCAAAACCAGTAATCTTTCCCTCAGAGTTACTACAAGTTTGTTACGTTGATACTGATCTTCTGTAATTGATATTCGTGAATTAAGTCAAAGGTTTTCGGCAGCATCTGATAATATTAAAAAAAAAATAAAACTTCTCTGGACGCTGTCGTAACTTATGAAAGTGTTGCATATTCTCCACCCTTTCCTCGTTCTCAATTTATGTCATGAGTCCAGATTTCCCTACTGTTCAATGCCTCTAATTTGGTTGACAGCAACGAGTCAGAGCAAAACCTCGCGACGCATGCGACGCACCGCGATGGATTTGGTGGGGCCTTAGCCTTATCCTTCGTCTCTTCTTTCTTCTCTTATCTCTGATGATCTCATCCTCTCATCTCTGATGATCTGATCTCTTTACTTCCTCAGAGTCCTATATATATACGTCGATCTTGGGGAGGAGCTAACCAATGAACATTTCCATCCCAAGAACTTCTTAGAAGACTCTGGACGAAATGTTATGTCGTATCCAAAGTGTTGTGTTGCTACCAGCGTCCGCATCCTGGAGTTCCACAAAACAACAGAGTATTCTCAAACAATCATGAGAAGATGCCCTCCAACACGTGTGGGAATGCCTCCTTACTACAGACCTACTTGAAGAAGATACATTTTCCTTTCCTTTAATATATGTTTCTTCACTATAAAGCAATTATTATGACAAGTATGTAATAGCCATAGCAGTGACAGGTATATTGTAGCTTGCACACCCTCCATAGCTTGCAGACATGTAACCCTTCTGGCCACAGTCTTGGCAGAACCTTTTCTGATGCGCCAAGATGGCACCACATGTTGAGAATCTGTTGGGTCACCAAGGCCTGCAGTGCCATCTTGCACTGGTGAAGAGTCCTCTCTGGCATGGTTAGACATGGGGAGGTGAAAGATACCCCCTCCGAATCATCCTCGGGAATGAGTCCAGGGTTGACTGATAGGCTCGGCTCTTCTGAGGTGAAAGAGGGTGCTGCTGGAACTTCGGGTTGAGGCACTCGCTTGCCGTCAAGTGGTGGTTCAGTCCAGGGGAAGTAGTCTCATAGTAAGCCATGGCCGAGTATGAGGCAGTGCCATCCTGGAAGGGTTTCCACCACGCTTAGGCAGCACTGCTTTATTGTTATGTAACCTGTGTCTCTATTTGTTGTTTTTACCTTCAGGAAGATGGTTGGAATCGTTTGGGTGACACCATCCACTCACTCAATAGTCATTCCTGCATCCTTGCTGATTTAGACCCCCTTGGGTAGTACACACCGGTCAGTAATAGAGTATAGAGTAATAGATCAGCCAGGGGGAATAAGACCCACTCACCCCAGGCCATATCATCGTCAGGGAGAGCAAAATAACTTCTTGAAGTCAGTTGAAACTGCAGAGCATCCAAAAACATTCCTGTATGGTTTTCACTTGATGTTCAGCGACGCTAGTGGGACGCTGGGTGGAACTCTAAGAGTGCCCGCGCATGCTGTACCAGGAACAGAACTTTCATTTCCACCTCTTAAAGGGAGACCAGCTCATAGGCTGAAGTGTTGATGCAAGGGAAGCCATTGCCATTAGGCTGTGCAGTAGAGGCTCAGTCAGCTATGGAATGAGAAGCCATGCCAGGAATAGCACTGAATGGGAGGGTCTCTTCGGTAAGGTTGCACTCACCAAGAAATTGGCTCTAAAAATGTGGGTATGTTCGTAATGAACAATTCAGTATGTCTGAAAAGACTGGGTGCTCTGTGGCACTGGAGAAGTATCCCGTAAGTTGGTGGCACTTCTTGGAATAGCACCTTTGTAATAAGGTGGCACTGTGGTGGAGGGTGCCATGCAGAGGTTGCACTGATGAGCAATCCCTGAAGGACCAGTGGTGCTTATGGGCAGATGATAGTTGATTTGGAGAGCGATACTGAAGGAATACTGATCCTTGGGCAATCCTGAATGAGTGAATATCCTTATGGGAGGATATGCTAGTGATTTGGAGTGATCCTGAAGATGTACTGATCCTTATGGGTGGATGCACTGATAAATGGGCACAATTCTGAAGGTGCAATTGTCCTTTTGGGTGGATGTGGTAATGGTGGCACTCTGATGTCAGGGTGCTGTGCCACCTATGGGAGGACTTTGTCCAGGTGGCACTAAACTGCACTATATGGAATTATACTGAAGGAAATGGCACTCTGCCCAAGGGAGAGTGTAAGGTGGTAGGAAGGAAAGGTATAGTAAGTACTTCAATAGCCTATATGTCATTGGCAGTGCCTCAGATTACTGGCACTGGGAAAAGGAAAACCCTGCTTTGCACTCGTGGGTGGCTAGTTCTATGAAATACTTGCTGCCTCCTAATATGAGAAAGTAAATGGTTTGCATTTTTGCATTCGATATACTATGAGGTTCTTTGCGGTATACACAAGTCATAGATAATAAAAAAAGCCCACTTGTGCACGATAGGTAATGACGTTACTAAATGAAAATAAATTAGGGAACAAGTCAATGGTCATGGACGCATATGCTAAATTGCGCACTATGTGGGAATGAAAGACACATGAGAAAAAAAGTCAATGGTTTTTATCATTAATGAAAGGTATTCCTCTTGGCTGTATGCATTAATGGGTTTCTCTCTCTCTTCCAGAGAGCGTATTTGTATATGACGAACTTTGCATTATGTAAATACCTTCAATTTAATGTGACGCATCAGCATTGAACAATTACTCTAAGTTACTTGTTTAAGATTTGCTTTTTAATCTAAGTAATTTACCTAGCTCCTGCTATGAAAAGTTAATAGTGGTAAGGATATTTGAGTGTCTTGTCAAAATATTCACGTTCAGAGGGTACGTTAGGGTATGAAAGAAATGGGGTAATGCTCAGTGAGTGAATGATGCAAAGTGGAAAGGCTGAGAGGGAAAGTGACCTTGAATAGTTCGGTGGTGATACAGGCCAGCAGCTGATAGTTGGTAAAAGTGAGTGGTTATAGATATGACTCGACCACTATTTGATTATTTATTGTGGAGAAAGCGTATGATTCAGTGTGGAGAGATGGAATGTAGAGAGTGGCAGAACACTATGGTATACCACTGAAGTGATAAGGATACTAAAGAACTGGTACCAAGGAGTGTGCAGCTGTGTACAGCTGGATGGACAGCAAAGTGACTGGTTCCCAGTGGGAAGTGGGCTAAGACAGGGATGTGTTATGCCACCCACCTTGTTTAATGTATATATTGACCATATAATGAGAAGAGTGATGGAGAATGAAAACAGAGGGGCTAGTATTGGTGGAGAAGTTTTTATGGATTTGGACTTTGCTGATGATGTTGCGTTGGTTGCTGATACGTGGCTGGTGCTGGTAGGTATGGTAATGAGGATGGAGACAGAGACACAGAATTTTGGTTTGAACATCAGCACAAAGAAGAGCGAGATCATGGGTGTGAGTAAGGATGGTGATTGGGTGCACATGGAAGATATGACAATCAGAGGACAGGAACTCAAGCAAGTTGAGAAGTTTGTTCACTTGGGAAGTGTAGTAACAGCAGACGGGAGGCAAATTGAAGATATACAAAGAAGAAAACTAGGAGCAGCAAGAGCTTTTGAGGTTCTGAGAAAAAACGTTTGGTCAAGGCATGAAATCAGCTTGAAAACTAAGATGAGAATATTCAATGCAGTAGTACTACCAGTCCTGATGTATGGCTTGTCCACCTGGGCACTGACCAGAACAGAGGAGAAAAGGTTGGATGCTTTTGAGATGAAGCTGCTGAGAAGGATACTTGGGATTAAATGGGATGATTTTGTTAGAAATGAAGACATCAGGGTGAGATTGAGGCAAAGGCCAGTCAGTACCAGGTTGAAGAGGGGAAGGCTGAAATGGTTTAGACATGTTGAGAGGATGGATGGGAATAGAGACCCCTGGAGAGCACTGAGAGCAGTACAAATAGGAAGAAGACCGCTGGGCAGACCAAGAACGAGGTGGATAGACATAATTGTCAGGGATCTTGAGGATGAAATCCAAAACTTAGAGGAAGCAAGGGAAATGGCTTGGGATAGAGACAGATGGAGAGGAACTGTATCAGCCTTATGCCACTGGCCAGTGGTGGGAAGATAAAGTAAAGTAAGTAAATGATTAGTGCCAATATGCAGGCTTTAATTAATTAACTTAATAAATGAAGCATGATTTTATTTTGCTTAAAACATTATGATAACGTTTGAATTGGTGGTCTGGTTGCGGTCTGGTGGCTGGTCACACATGCGCACTGTGGCATGAAAAAGCTATGCCAAGAATTACAAGTTGCTAATATGTAGTGTTTTTATTAACATGAATACTAATGTGAATTTCTACTAACATTCACTGACAAAGGAATTGTACACTTTCTTTGCCATAACTGTTGTTGAACAACTCAGTTAATTGTTCGTGGCTAACACATGCAATGAATTCCATGGCAAAGAACTTTCTAATTTCCTAACTGGCACCTACTAGTGTTGACATACGTCTCACCAACACAAAATTTTGTGGGCTTTCATTCTTGCACAGCTAAATTAAAAGCTTTGTTGGCACAGTCACCTGTCTGCTATGATACTAGCTAATATCACTGCTTTTAAACACTTCTTAAATCACTTCTTTTGAGACTTCTTCTCCTATGTGTTCCTAATGTACCTTAATACTATAATAGTTATAACACTAATAACAACCTAGCTGTCCTTAGTTCCGGTTGTGCCCTTTTATGTGAATTGATTTAAGCCTTGTAAACAATTTAATTTATGGGGTGTTTTCTGGGTTCCTTGTTCTTCTCTTTCCTAGCCTAGTAATAGCAATTGGTAATTCATTACTAATTGGCTTGGAATCCTGGCAAGGTCGCCACTCTTATGTGTAGCGGTGGATTGGATGAAAGTAATTTAGAATTTTTAAATAGCAGAGCCTGAGGGTCCTATACTGAACTCCACATCTAATTACATAATGGGAATGATAGCAGGACTTAATAATATTTATCAACAATGGGGAAGGAAGGTCACCTTTCAAACTAGTCAGATTACATTAAGGTGATTTTATTTACAAAATTTACAGTGAAATCACAAATTCTCAGTAATTTGTATTTTTCCTAGCTATACTTACCCCGAACTGCTATCGAAGGAGAATCCTGGATGTCAGTCCGGTACCAACCAGAAAAAAACTGGTTATTCCTTCCCCTACCAATAGAAAGGTACATGCCCCAGGGGTACAAGATCATGATCCATGACCCAGTCACCAATCCTTTCCATACCTCTTATGCTCCTGCCTTCAGATACACGGGGAAGGCAGGGAGGGCTTAAAAACTCAGTGGTTCGGGGTAAGTATAGCCAGGAAAAATAAAAATTACTAAGAATTTGTGATTTGTTCCGACGCCGTATATTTACCCTGAACTACTATCGTAAGAAACTTATTCTTTAGGAGGTGGGAGTATCTAGGGAAGGAGAGGCCCGGTCGAAGGTTCGGAGGGTGTCTGCCCCGAGGAGGACCCTCTCCGCTGGATTAAGGCGCAGGGAAAGAATCACCTACTAGAACACGTAAGGCAATGGTTTGTACTATACACTACGCGCTCGCTAAATCTCACCTGTTTAGACAAGGGGTCCTGACACTTACGCCAAAGGCCCAGGGAAAGAACGAATCACTTGGCGGGGCTAAAACCCTGTTGACCTGCTACCACCGGCCCGATCTCGAATGAGTCAAGGGACCTCCTGGTGCAGTCTTTGAGGTAATGGGCCAAAAAGGTGGATTGCCTTTTCCAGACCCCCGGCCTGGAGTACCTGACTGACCGATAATTTCCTGGAGAAGGACAGGGAGGTGCCTATGCCCCTGATGTTGTGGGCTTCGCCCCCTGAGGGGGGGGGGAAGAACTGCTCCCTCGTAGGCCCTCTTGATGGGTTCCCTCCACCAGAAGGAGATGGTGTTCTTTGAAATCGCCTTCTTGTCCCAGATGGTAGTCAAGAAAAGGTTCTGAATCCTGAGGCGAAGACTTTCCGTCCTGCTGAGGTATTTCCTCACCGCCCTGACTGGGCATAGGAGGAGGTCCTTGGGATCCCCCGACCTACGCAGGGCTTGGATGGAGAATTCTACGAACCTCTCATCTACTACCAACAGGTTCTTGGTCTCTGCCATGAAGGAGGGCACAAACCTGAAGGTGAGGTCTTTCCACCCCTGCGAGTGGGAAACTACGTAGGAGAGGCCGTGCAGCTCGCTCACCCTTTTGGTGGAGGCTAAGGCTAACAGGAAGACCGTCTGTGATGTCCTTGAGGGGCTCGAAAGGGGACTTTTTCGGAGTGTCCAGGACTCTGGCTATGTCCCAGCAAGGAACCATCAAGGAACTGAGAGGGCATGCCTGCTCGAAGCCCTTAATGAGTATTACCAGGTCCTTGGAGCTATCCAGGTCTACTCCCCTCTGGTAGAATACTTGGGTCAATGCTGCCCTGACCCCTTTGATGGCTGCAATGGAAAGCCCCTTGTCCTTCCTCAGGTGGACCAGGAACTTGGCAACGTGGGGGACTTTTGCCCATAGGAGATCTAAGCCTCGCTCCTTGCACCAGGCCCTGAACAACTTCCACTTGGCTAGGTAGACTGCCACGGAAGACTTCCTAAGGCACTCTGACATGTGGGAAGCTAACCCCTAGGGGAAGCCTCTCTTGCCTAGGAGGAGCTCGATAGCCTCCACCCGTGAAAGGAGAGGGCGTCCAGGCCCCCGTGATACCTCTCGAAGTGGGGCTGCCTTAGAAGGTCCGGCCTGTGGGGGAGCTCCCAGGTGCCCAGGACAGTCAGTTCCAGTAGATCCGGAAACCAGTCTCTGTCCGGCCACAGGGGGTCACTAGGATCATGAAGGTGCCCATGAAGGCCCGAAGCCGATTGAGGACCTGCCTGAGGACCCCGAAAGTGGGGGACCAGTAGAGATCTAGGCTGTCCCAGGGGTGCTGGAACGCATCCCCCTAGGCTGCCGCCAGGTCCGGGACCCGGGAGCAGAAGACCAGGACCTTGTTGTTTAGGCTTGTTGCAAACAGGTCCATGGAGGGGGATCCCCACATCCCAATCAACTGGGCTGCTACCGCCAGGTGTAGGGATCATTCTGCCCCAAGAACTGACGCCAATTACGTTCTTTTTCCTCGGGATGAACCTTGCTGTCAGGGAGGTCCCTACACTTTCCGCCCACTCTAGGATGGTTTCCGCCAGGCCGCACAGGTGGCGTGACCTCCGGCCCCCCAGCTTTTATATGTACGCTACTATGGTGGCGTTGTCACACATGACTGCCACCCTCTTGTGTCTTATCACGGTCTCAAAGGCCTGGGGTGCCTTCTGAATGGCTAGTAGCTCCAACCTGTTGATATGGAGCTCCCACTCCTGCTCTGACCATGTCCCCCCTCTCATCTCTGACTGCAGGTGGGCTCCCCAACCCTCCTTCAACGCATCCGTGAACAGGAGCATCTCCGGAGGAACATGCGAGAGCGGGACCCTCCTCCGGTGGTTTGACTCGTCTAATCACCAGCATAGGGCTTCCCCTGTGGCTTGAGAGGGGGCTACCAGTTCTAAGGGGTTCCTGACATCCGAGGTCCATCCGTCCTTCAGGTTCCATTGGATGGGCCAGGCCCATCCCCAGGTATATCATCCTGGTGGTGGGTTCCAGGTGGGACTTCTCCCAGTTCAGGACGAAGACAAGACGATTTCGCACTGCCAGGAGATCATCCCTCTGCTCCTTCAAGAGCTCCTTTGAGGAGGAAAGGAGTAGCCAATCTTCTAGGTACCTCTGTAGGTGCCTCCCTCTCTTGTGGGCCCAGGAGGACATGAGGGAGAACATCCTTGTGAAGACCTGTGGTGCCATGGACAGGCTGAAGCAGAGGGCCCTGAACTGGTATGTGATTCCTTCCCACCTGATGTGGAGGTACTTCCTGGTGGAGGGGTGAACTGGAATCTGGCTGTAAGCGTCCTTGAGGTCCAGGGACAATATGTAGTCACCTTCCCTCAAGGCCGCCAGTACCAAACGAGGGGTCCCCATCTTGAATTCCATCTTGAGGACGAAGGTGTTTAGGATGGACAGGTCTATAACAGGTCTTCACCCCTCTGAAGCCTTCACTACCAGGAAGAGGTTGCTGAAGAACCTCGGGGAGTGGTCTACTACTCGCTGGAGGGCTCCCTTCTCTAACAGAGGCAGGGCCTCCAGTTGCAGTGCCTCCCTATGACTGGGGATCCAGGGACGGATCGCCCCACTGTAGGGCTCCCCTATCAGGGGAGGCTTCTCGTTTAGGAAGGGGATCCGGTAACCGTCTCTGAGGACCTGGATAGTCCAAGGATTGGCTCCAAGATCCTCCCAGTCCCGCCAATGTTTCAAGAGGCAACCCCATACCCGAGGTGTCAAGCAGGGTAGGGGACCTCGACTCCTACTTCCTCCTGGGGGAAGTGGCCGCCCTTGCCTCTCCGGGAGGCTGAGGCTTTGGATCTAAATGAGGAGGAGAGGGCTTGAGGGGCCCTGGAGGAGGGCTGCATCCCCTGAGCTCCCCACCCTCTGGAGGACGAATCAAGATTGCCTGTGGAGTGACCCACTACCATATCTGTGAGTTGTCTAGTCTTCTGAGGGTCCTGGATTCTTCGATGAGCAGGTTGTCTGAAGGAAGAAGAAGCCCTGTATATGATGGAGTCCTGGCTAGCCTTCCTCCAATGCTCCAGGGCCTCCTCCACCAGATGGTCTAGGGAAAGGAACTCGCCTGAGTCTGGTGCATTCCTGAGTGCTTTCACCTCCCTGTCAGGTAAGCTCATTGGGAGGCGAGCGAGAACAGAGTCCCGCCTCCTCAAGATCCAGTTGGTCCACTGAGTGAGCAACTGGGTAGTCAGGAAGCCCAGGGACTTGCCCCCCTACAAAACTAGCTCCTTAAAGGTGGTCAGCTCACCTTCATCTTGGAGGTCGTGCTCCATCGCGAACCTGACTACCGCACCCATCCAGAGGTCAAGCCATGATGTGACATGGATGAAGTCCATGCCGTGGGCTCCATGGCCATGGCTTCCTGCTGAGAAAAGGAGACAGGGCCTGCCAACAGCTTCTCCTACGAGAGTCCCGGTGCGAGAGCAGTGAGAGGAACCTCCACCAACTTCGATGCCACGGACATGCCTTTCGGAGTGTAAAACTTCCTCTAACTGGCCTTGGCAGCCGGGACAAGCTTCATGGAGCCTTGAGCCTTCAGGGTGTTCTTGGCGCCTGCACTACCTCCTCCACTTGGGCCAGCACCTCGGTGGAGTATGGCGCCTGGGGGAGAGACAGGGAGAGCTTCACCTCAACCTGTCCTCCGAAGAGCCGATCTACTGACAGAGCCTTTCTGGAGTCAGGGGGAGCGGAAGGCTCCACCAACCCGTTCTTTGCCCGGATTATGCTGAGAACCCTGTTGAACATGGAACCTTCATCCGTTGGGCCTTGGACCTCCAGGAGGCTCTGCAGGCCGTTCTGAGTGAAGGCTTAGTCTTCGAAGTCCTCGCAGGACATAGAGGGGCTCACTACCAACTGCGGCGACAGAGGAGGAGAGGGCTGCCGGGTCTACTTGGGGCTCTCTACTGAGGACTGAATTGCCCCTGGGGGGGGGGGGGGGAAGCCCTGCCCAAGCCAGAGGGGCCATCATGGGCCACCCTTCGGACGAGGGGGGCGCCCCACCGGGGCAGCGCGGAGAAGGAGCGCTCCGTCCTGAGCACACATCGGGCGGGAACGGAGGCTCAAAACAGGAAGGAGCCTGGCCAGACAGTGAGGGGGCTGCTTGGGCCACTAGAACCGGCATGGGATTCACCAGAGCTGCAGGGGGACATACCCGAGGGAGAGTGGAGCACTCCGTGTGAGGAGACCCCGTGGGAGCTGTGTGCTCAGCAACCGACCTCGGCGACCAGATGGTTGGGGAGCAGTGGCGCCAGCAGCACGAGCCATCCCGGTGGTGTCCGCTCCTACTCCGACCTCTGCCGTCATGGCTACGATGGGGAGATCTGGACCGGCAGTCCGGGGAGGAGGAGTAAGAGCATCCTCGACTTCTCCCATAATGCCTCCTCTTGGAACAGCAGCGCCTCCTATGAGAGGACCTGTACGATGAAGTGTCTGACAATGACCTGTCCTGCGATGAGTGACCCCTTCTCCTGTCTCTCCTGCGGTGGCTCCTGTCCCAGGGTGAGTGGGCGGAGCGGGAGGAGCGGCCGGGGTGATCAGCGTGGGAAATAGAGGGGGAAGCCTCAACCCGGGATCTCGCTCCACCTGCGAGACCCGCCAACCCAGGCGGGGGGAATGATGGGCCCCAGAACAGAAGCACCTCCTTCTTCAGGGGAGACCTACCAAGGGTGTGGGGGGTCCTGGACCACGGGCCGGGGGGGACCCCTGATGACTCCATCAGCTCCCGCTGCCTACCAGGGAGATCCCCCACCTTTGGAGAGGTGGCTGGGACAGCGGAGTAGGACGAGGAAAGACCCACCGGGATACTGGGGAGACCGACCTGCGCGCTCCACTCTGGAGCAGGATACTCTGCAGCTGGAGGCAGATTCTTAGAGGCACTCAGCGCCACTACCAGGGCCTCCATCAATGGGGCGCCCTGCAGACCACCACACGCCCACCACTCCTTAAGAAAAACGGCATCGTCAGACAGAACACCATTTCCTTATCCTTGGGATAAGGAAATGGACTCCTCGAGCCCCGCCTAGGTTCTCTCGCTGGGAGGGGACGGGGAAAACTCCCGACGCTCCGCCAGGGAAAACTGAAGAGGAACCGGAGAAGGGGAAGGGCCTCCAGGCCCGCAGCTAGCACTTCTGCTGCGAGGGATCTCTGACAAAGCCTTCTTGGAGGGGGATCTGGGTTTCTTTTTCCTCTTTGTCTAGGCCAGATCCCATTGGTGGTCCGTACACGAGGCGTGCACAAAGGCAAAACGGGCCGGTAACGGATAACGAGCTGGAGCGTGTGATCGCTACAGCGACCAGGAAAGGTCTGGTGACCGGGTCATGGGTCATGATCTTCGACCCCTGGGGCACATACCTGGCTAGGGGTAGGGGAAGGAATAACCAGTTTTTTCTGGTTGGTATTGGATTGACATCCAGGATTCTCTTACGATAATAGTTCGGGGTAAGTATATGGTGTCGGAACAAATGAAAATTGCACAGCTGTTAACCCATGCAAGGCACAAATAGGTGCTTTGCTGTTTCTGAGGCTACCTTGATTCTTATTCATGTATTTTCTGCATGCGAATATGGCTGTAACTTGATAAGGTAATCTTCTACAATAATAAATTTAGGACAAGGTGTAGATATCCAAGACACTGGGCACCAGGAAACCTGACAGTGGTGTGCATTTACCTTGATGTTCGAAAATGAGTTCTGACCAGCGTAAGATTTAGACAGGAGCTATCATTATCAAGGCATGTCAAGTACTTCTTAAAATTATTGTCCCAAATATCCGCATATTTCGAGAAAACTGCCAGAGATAGTTGAATGAGTAGGTTCATTTTGAGCTATGCACTTTTATTATCCATGTTTGCTCTATGCTTGTATCAAGCGAAATGTATTTTATTAAAAAAAATTACATGGGAATTATTCTTCTTTCGATGTTCAGGTTAAAGGAAATGATTGAAAAATAAAACTGCACCAAAGAGAACCCTATCTTATGCAGTTTCCTTTAGCTGACTTCTGAAATAGGAAATTTACCTTTCTGTAGTTTTTCTCTTATGGCACCCGGTTATGGTGATTACTTTTTAATTGTGTCACCCTCTAATTTATGCATAGCTCATTATACCAATAATTATTCCATCCCCGTTTAATTATTATTTGCCACTAACATATATTCTCTTCTGATAAAGTATTTTCGTTTAATCATGGGATCAGCTAGCAGCCTACGTAGAATGGAATATTAATGGTTTGTTGTTGAATGAGGAAGTATTTTGATTAGATATCGAGTTAAAAGAATTAGAAAAGAAAAGCAACTTGAATAAACATAATATTTCGTCTCTTTAAGAAAAAGAAACTTCTATATTTAATTTCGCCTTGAATGGACAAATCTTTCACTATTTGTTCCTCTTTTATTCTCATATAAGTTTTTTTGACAAAATTCTATATTTCAAAGGACTAGCCTTTGCTTATATCGGGAACAGATCCTATTCTATCTTTCGTTTCCTTTCCCGTAGGCCTCATATAGATATCAAAGTTTACTCTTCTTCATCCAGGGGTTGGAGTTAATGTTAAAAGAATAGTAGCATAGCATAAGCAACAAGCTTTAATTACAGGTCAAATCACTTAGCGTGCTTGTATAAAAAAAATAATGAGTCAAGAACGTTACCCTCTGGAACACCAGAAACTGCATTCCAGTATTCACTAAAATACCCATCATCAACTATTCATTTTAATCTTTTAGTTAAGAATTCAACAATAATGCCAAGAAATGTCTCACTAATTCCCGTCTATCAAATTTTAAAACAAGCTCATGACTAACGAGGTTAAAAGAAGCGCTAAAGTTAGTACCTTGGCTAGAATCTGAGAATTTCTGCACAACACATGAGACTGGAAGAAAAATACGACAGTCCCTACTGAAAGCCAAACTATGAACTATTGAGAATTTAGCACTTTCAGCATAGGTATACAGACGTTTCGCCCGATGACGTTAAAGAGCAGAAATTGGGCGATAATCACCTCGGCTACAACTACCACACCAACATTCGCCCAGTGAAGTAGAGTTGAAAATTCTACAGCAAGCGCAAAAAGAATGCATCCTAGCAAACTTACATAAAATACCAAAGAATAAAGACAATTAAACCATTGCCTTTTATATAGAATAAGAAAAGGAAGGAACGTTGCTTACTCAAAATTAGAATGAGAATTTGAATTGTAAAAAAAAATAAAATAAAATGTAAATAAAACGGAGATGGTGTATCGAGGTTGAAATGTAAACAGACAGCTATATCAGTCTTTAACCTTTAGAATAGGGTATTGTAGTCAATTATTGTAGACTTTTGGAATCCCCATATAATAAACTAATCATTTTAGGTGTCAGGTAGCGTTTATGTGACATTCATTTCAATTTGCTCGTCAATGAATATAGATCTTTCAGTTTCCATCAATATATCCATTATTCTGTGCGTTACATGAATTGTTATTCTACTTATCCTTTTAATTCTTTCTTACTCTAACGATCCATTAATGTTTACTTATTCTGAGTATAAATATACTTAACATTTATGCCTATTCATTTAGTTATTATTTTTCAAATTCATTTACCTATTTTAATAATTTGTTTACCTTTTCATTTGTCTAGTCCTTAAACAATTATTTTAACTTTTCTATCTTATTATGTCTACCTGTTCGTAATTCTCCGCTAAAACTTCTCAGACTAAAAATAATTGCGTTATACCTCCTAGATAAGATAACGCTATGAAGAGATGTTATAGTGAGAGGATAAGAAAACGTCTGATGTCTTATTTATGAGTCAGTTAAAAGGCAATTTTGGAAGATTTAATGGGGTACGAAGGGAGAAGTCCTCTTGATAAATTATGCTACGACTATTGCCGTACGAAGAAGGTGCCAGACAGCACTTGTTTTGTATGTCCCGTCTTGCTCTTAAATATCTCCTTCCGTATTGCTAATGTTTATATATAATATATATATATATAAATATATATATATATATATATATATATATATATATATATACATATATATGTATATATATATATCATGTTATAATATTATATATATATATATATATATTTTATATTAATTGTATATATATATATATATCTGTGTATGATATATATTTATTTAATCTTATATTCATATATCTATTATATATATATATATATATATTATATATATATATATATCTATATATCATAGTTATATATAATATAATGATATATAAAAAAAAAGATATGTATGTATATTATTATATATATATATATATAATATATTGTATAATATATATATAAATATATATATATATATATATAATATATACATATATTTTTTTATATATATATTATATAATATACATACACACACACGTACACACACACACACACACATATATATATATATATATATATATATATATATATATATATATATATATATATATATATATATATGTATATATATATATATATATATATATATATATATATATATATACACATATATATATATATATATATATATATATATATATATATATATATATATATATTTAGGTGTTCATTGCTTTTCAGTTCTATTTTTCATTTATACTCTGAAGAGTAAATTCTCTTTGGTCAGTTCACAACCATAGTAAATAGCCATTTGCATAATCCATTTTCTTAAATGTTTGCCCCGGATATTATGTCTATATGACGTCATTTATATAAATACTTGTAGAACGCAGTAGAAAAAAACAACACATGCATTCCAAAGAAAAGGGACAGTCCACTTCTATAAAACTGGCATAATGTTCAGTAGTTTTCATTCCATCTATGATTCCATCACCAAGCTTTTGAAGCTAAGCAGTGGAAATTTTTGAAAGCACTTAGCAAACCAAAGGATAAAAAAATATAGCTCCGGTAAATCATAAAGGAATAAATCAGCCAGAGCTTTCAGGAATCAGTACTTCCAATGCCATATCGACTCTCAAGGAGATTATACCATAATGGACTCGACAAACACAGGGACATGGCAAAGAACAGGCTTTGACTGTTCTATACTAACGATAGTCATGTCTTTCAAGTCCGTACAAATGTATGTATGATTGGTAAAAAGCGTGAAGTACGTTGAAGCGTATGAATGTGTGATGAACCAGTTTGAAGTACTTATGAAGCGTATGGATAACCACTGAAGAGCTTGAGGTAGGTACGAAGAGTTTGAAGAGTTATTAAAGCGTATGAATCATTATTGAAGAGCTCGAAGCTCGTATGAAGCGTATGAATGACGAGTGAAGAGCTTGAAGTTTATATGAAGGGTAACGTAGAGGGTTAATGCCATCAGTGCACCTCACGCGGTGCCTTGTAGGCGTTATTTATGGTTCTTTGCAGTTACCCTACGGCCCCTAGCCTAACAGTTGTTTTATAGTGCAACTGCGAGGGCTCCCTCCTGTTTCGCCTCTCAAAGTTCCTTTATTCTCAATATCCCTTCAAGCGCAGAACGACCTCATACGTCCCAGCGCTTGGCCTAAATTTTATACTCCAGTTCCAGTTCCTACATACGACGCGTATGAATGATTACTAAAGAGCAAATAGAGCGTATTTTGGGATGGCTGCCTTTTGTGCACATAACATTCCTGTGATAGGAAATTCATGCCCTCTGCACGAGTGGTCAGTAAATGAAATGGTGAAAGAGAAGAAATAGAAAAAAAATCCAAAATGATAGCTATTTCAAAAGGCGTAACGCAGCATGAAGATACTCGTATGGTTACAAATAAAAAAAAGTTGGTTTTCTACCCGGTTTAGCCAAGCATAGACAAAGGAATACATTATTCATTGTTTTGCTTTTACTAGTCTATCGCTTATATTTGATAGTCGGTGTTTGTCATATTGACAAAAAAGTGCTCAGGATGAGAACAAAGGACGATAGAGGGTACAATGATTAATTACTAGTTACTTATTCTTTTTGTATATCATTTGCTCGTTAAATTTTATTTTTATTTTATTTCTATGCCATTCAAAAGAAAAATGTTATAAAGCATCAGGTTCACTCGTGTGTGTTTGAAGGCAAAGGGAGTGAACGATATTGTAGATGCATACACAAGCATGATCGATTTTGAGTCATTGTACGAGTATATTCCATGCACTATAGCCGTGTAATATATATATATATATATATATATATATATATATATTATATACATATATATATATATATATATATATATACTATTAGATATATATATATATATATATAACTTGCAAATGTCATTTAATATCCAATTCGCTCTACCTCGGAATTAATATATTTTGCATATATGTTAATATATGAAAAATATATTAATTCCGAGGTAAAGCGAATTGGATATTAAAGGACATTTGTAGCTTAATGCATGTATATGAATAACAGTGATGTGATAGAAATTCATATATATATATATATATATAATATATATATAATATATATATATATATCTATATAATATATGTATGTATGTATGTATATATATATATATATATATATATATATATATATATAACTAATATATATATATATATATATATATATATATATATATATATATATATATATATATATATATATATATATATATATATAATATATATAAGCAATTACCAGAAAGAAAATAATAGGCAGAAATTTGTAGTTTTAATCTCAGAGTCAATAAAACGCTGATATTAAAACTATTTATGATATTGCCTTGAAACTTAAATACCCAAGGACTTTTGTAGATGTAGCATGGAAAAGAGCTAGAAAAAAAACATATTTTATTTAACAACTGACAAACTTGAATTTAGTAAACATAACATTCTCAAATTACCGTATGATGAAAGGTTTTTAGAAATTCCTAAAATGAAGCTTTTCAACATAAATGTTTTCAGTAATTTTAATGTTAAGAGTTTAGTAATAAAAAAATTCTCCTGAAGATGTTTCTGGCTGCATATATAATTTCTTGTAAAAAGTGTGATAAAATATATTATGGACAAACTGGAAAATCACTTTCACAACGAATCAAACAACACTAATATTCAGTGAGAATTGGTCAAATGTCGAATGCATTATTCGTAAATATGAGAGATTTAGATCATCCTATTAACTGGAGTCAGGCAAGATCCTTAAACCCGTGTAGCGACACAATTAAAAGGAATACCATCGAATCTTGTTTCATCAAATTAAATAATGGAAGTATTCTATGATTCAAGGTTTGGTTTGTTGAAACTCGATGCCATCATAGTTAAAACAGTTGAAGATAAGTATAAGCAACAAAATTTATATATTCAGTTGTATAAATGTTTTTGGACTTTGTATGGTTAAGATTCCGTTTCTCTTACTGTTAAGTCTGTTTTAGTTTGTGACCGTGTGATCTCGGATTATCCTGGATTACCTCTTTGATTTTTTACCTTTGTGACAATTAACCATCTGGTGTTCTTGATCTTTTTGTTTACATTCTAACTTTCTTTTCAACTATATCTCATTTGTGCCTCCACAATGTCTTGTTAAAAGACGAGAGCACTCGGCGACGAATTTCTGCCTATTATTTTTTTCTGTGGTATTCGCTTATATCATGAAGTTACTGTGATGTTTTAAATATATATTATATATATATATATATATATATATATATATATATATACTATATATATATAATATATACATATATATACATATATATATATATATATATATATATATATAGATACATATATATATATATATATATAATATATATATTATATATATATTATATAAATATATATAGAGGGTGGCTTCTAAGAAAGAAAAAAACTACCAAATTCAAGTTTATACTGTTGAATCGTGGATTAATTCCTTACTCAGAAAACTAGTTACATCATAAACCGTCAGCTTATAATCGCTCACAGAGAAAACTAAACGGATAAAAACCGATAAACGAGAACTTTTCAATACCACCCGAAATTATAAGAAGTTATCCTTTGAGGAGATTTGTGGCAATCCTCATGAAACTTAATCGTGCATTCAGATTACCAGTCACGCGTGCTTTCTGTTTTACATTTTAATCTTTGCTGTCCTTGAGCAAAGCTGTCAGCGATTCAACAGAAGTGGATAAGAACGCATAAAGAGCGGAATGCCATGAAGAGAAGTTGAGACACAAATCTGTTGGGTTTAGAGAAATTGAAATATTTCTTATCATTTGTTATAATATTCATAAGTTATGGCTAGTCGAAGAATGACGTCCCTTGTCATGGGGATAGACTTATATTTCCTGTACATTCAGAGATTGAAACTTGTTATATTATTTCCTAAAAGAACTCATGAGTAGTCTCCGTTATTATAAAATCAGTCATTGACGAAGGATTACAGAGTTCTAATATCATACACAAAAATTATATGAAACCCGTCATTGAAATGGTAGTACTGAATATTGATATTACACATGAATAATATAGGTTCATAAAAATATAGACCATTCGTGCAAAAGAGATTAAACACTTCCATTCTTAGTTAATGAGGAGGCCATGATATATATATATATATATATATATATATATATATATATATATATATATATATATATATATATATACATATATATTCATTCTTTATTTCGAGGAGGTAAACTTTAAAGAATAGAATAGTCTGGGTACCGAGGTTCCTATAAAATTCTCATTACTTTCACTTTCAAGAAAGTGAACAAGTAAGATATTTTTGTCATTGAGATCTCTCTGACTGAATATACTAATAATAATAATAATAATAATAATAATAATAATAATAATAATAATAATAATAATAATAATAATAATAATAATAATAATAATAATAATAAAATTCTTAATGGCGTGATTGAACTGTTGTGTTATAAAAATCCTCAATTATATACATGAATAATTGTTTTATTTCTTTTAAAAATGGAAAATAAAAAATCAGTATAGTTTATTTATATAACTGTGGCTTTCTATCATACGATATATTAATAATAATAATAATAATTTCTCACGTGTTCCCTATATCAGTCTGTTATTATATGTTAGTCCTCAGCAAGTTTAGATAGTGGCTAGTATAATACGGTAGATAAATAAAACGCCAATACCTGTGTACCCAGTTCAGTCCAGGTAAATCTTGAGGACTGAAAATCTTGACGGGGAAAAGCAAAAACAATCAATCTCTGACGCACTTGGGAGGGGAGGTATACAGAAGTACTGAAGTCTTGCCTCGTCATTTGGAAGGGTAAAAAGGAATTTATTAGATTAGACGCTTTATGTGTTCTTATCGAGAGAACTCGTAGTTAAGTGAAGGGAATGAACCTTTTGGTAATTTTGGAAAGGTAAAAACGAATATTCTTAGATTATTTTCTGTTCTTATTTTTTGTGATGTATAAAGATAAATTGATAGATGGCTACCTTTGGTTATTTGGGAAAAGTTCAAATGGTTATTCTGAGCTTAGGCGCATTTTTAATTCTTATATTTTTTCTTAGTTAAATACAAAGGTAAAACTATAGGATTCTTAGCTTTAGTAAAAGAAATAAACTGAATGGACCCTTCGGGTTTTTTGGGAGAGGCAAAGGCGAATGTTCATAGATTAGCCCTATTTTGATCCTAATTTATTTTTTAAACAAAGATAAATTGATAGGATTCGTAGTTTATTAAAAGGAATAAATTGAATGACTACTATTCTTAGATTAGGCTCTTGTTTTTGTTGAATACAAAGATAAATTGATAGTACTAACAGCTTTAGCAAAAGAATGAATGACTCCCTCAAGTACGCTGCCCAAGGAGTGTACGTAATTTATACCATCTACCACAACTCTCCTGTAGTACCTAATTCGCCTTTCTTCACCAATCCATTTTAGTCCCTGACCATCTGCCTCCAGAGATTTCCTTCTTGAGCAAATAATCTGTTTCTCTTGGATATAGGATTAAATCACACTTCAAAGGGTTTGAGTAATGTTCCCCCCTACCCCCCCAAACCCCCCAAACAAAAAAAATAAGCTAAATAAAAACCTATATCCATTAATGGAAAATGACTAGGAAATTGCGTGTTAAATATTGCTCGTATATTATAAAAAACTTACAGAATTTATGTGGGTGTGTGTTTTTTATACTGCCTTGCACTTTCTCTTGTATACACTGAATATGAATTTATATTAATTAACGTACCTGCGTTTACTGTGCATACTTGTGCATGATACATTAAGTACACATAAACACGTGCAAAGTGAAGAGGCGTCTGTGACCTTTGATGCTGCAACGCCCGTCGAATAGAATAATCAGATAATAGAGCAAGTTGTGGAAGCAGTTGCAATCACTTATGTTGCGCCAAAGATTTTTGTAATAAAAAATTCTTCATCATCGAATCACACCAAAAGTCTTTTCATTCCTGCACTCAATAAAAAAACATGTTTGTAGACAGGCTTCAATATGACAATGAACATATTAAATTTCTAGCATTCATACTACACATATGAGTCTCACTGCAGTTCGTGAAAAGCTGCACAGGGAGAGTTAGACCAGAATACAGTCGTGAGCAGAATGGAGTCAAGTGCGCTGACGAGAGAGAGAGAGAGAGAGAGAGAGAGAGAGAGAGAGAGAGAGAGAGAGAGAGAGAGAGAGCATTTCTCATATTGATTACTAGAGGGAGAGTAATAGGAAAATGTAGAATAGCCAACGTGATTGGAAGTGAAATACACTGTAGAATTTATGTGGAATTTAGTAACTTATTGGGAGTTTTACAAATTCCATGTGGTGACTGCAGCTTTCACTGTAGTGGACATTAAACTAATATTAAATCACATATGTGAACAAGCTAAACCACTGCCTTATTCTGTTAAATAAAAAAAGGTGTTTTTCTTTACCTGAAAAGCAAAACCTTATTCAGATGCGGAGACGTCTTTCTTCACTATAGAACCAAAAGCCCTGACCACGTATAATGGTAAGGGTCGGCCATACGAGTCCTTGCTATAGAAAATGCCAATCTTACTTCCTTGATATTTTCTTTCCGATTTTGGCTGCGAGGTACGACATCTAGCTAACAATGACAGACCAATGTTGAAGGTACAAACCTCGAACTTCCAAAGAGTAACCAGTCCTTTTTATCTAGATATCAGGGTTACCCATCTTTTTTTTTAAATGTTAATCTGGATATAAAGGTAACCTATATACTTTTTATCTGGATATAAGGGTAACCAATCCTGTTTTAATATGGATATAAAGGTAACCAATCGTTCTTTAGCTTGATATAAGGGTAAACACTACTGTTTTATCTTAATATGAGGGTTATCAATCTTTTCTGTCTGGTTATCAGGGTAATCTATCATCTTTCTGATCTGGATATAACGGTATCCAATCTTTTCTATCTGGATATAAAGGTGACCGATCTTTGTTATCATGATATAAGGATTATCAATCGTTTTTATCTGCATATCAGGGAAATTAATATTTTGCTTTTATCAGGATATAAGGTTAACCAATCGTTTTCATCAAAAGGCAAATGTAACTAGACCTTTTTATAGAGATATAAGGGTAACCAGTATTTTTTTTATCTTAATATATGGGTAACCAGTCATTTTTTCTTATTTAGATATAGGGATAACCCATCCTTTTGTTTATCTATATGTAGGGATAACCAATCTTTTTTCTGCTCTAGATATAAGTGTAAACAAATCTTTTTATCTAAATGTAAGGGTTATTTATCCTGTTTTATTTTGATGTTAGGGTAGCTAATCATTTTTTTATCTGCATATAAGGATACCCAGTCCATTGGTTATCTGGATATAAGGGTAACCCATCCTTTCCTTAGGCAGATACAAGGGTAAACTATCCTTATTTTATTTGTATATCAGAGTTTCCGATCTGGATGAAATGGTACCAATTCTTTGTCTCTCCAGATACGTAGGTAACCAATCAATTGTTTATCTGGATAAAAATATAATCAATCCTTTTTATATGAATTTAGTGGTAACCAATCCTGTTTATCGGTATGGAATATAACCAATCTGGATATAATGGTGACAAATACTTCTTCAATCTGGATATAAAGGTAACCAATCTTTTCTATCTGGATAGAAGGGAAATAAATCCTTTGTTCATCCAGATTCAGGGGCAATCAATTCATTATTTATCTGGATATAATGGTGACAAGTCCTTATTCTTTCTGGATATAAGGGTCACCAATCCCATTTTATCTTAGATAAAGATTACTAGTATTTTTTTTCTAGCAGTAAACG
>NC_087200.1:45998012-46018012 GCF_015104395.2 Macrobrachium nipponense
TTGGTTGTTCCGATTTGTAGCCATGTACTCTTTGAAGTCCTGAAAAGGAGCCTGGTCTAATTCATGCCCGTTAAATTCGACTAGGATTCATTTACTAGATATACATAGGAGACTTCTCTCAAGGGTTGTGGAGCCCCAGTATTGATGTATGTACATAGACGTACAAGCTTTTAAATTAACTGGCAACTAAGCTAACAGGTACTAAAATGTTTATGAAAAAATGTATTAGGTCTTATATAGGTGCTAACTATTTGCAGAAAGAATTGATGATGTAAAATTGTTTAGATAACTGAAATGAGGAAAATATACTCTAATGATTAATTTAGGGTTAACACCAAAATCCCAAGTTCACATTAACAAATGACAGTTCATATGCATACAGGTTGGCAGACGGATTAGGTTTTCTTCCAGGCGTCACAAAGACTTCTTTGCACATTTTATAATAAGTACAAGTTATCTCATGGCTGCCATATTGGCTAGTCTCTGATGCCTGGTTCCCTTGAAGCCTAATTTTTGTGGGAGAAATATGTCGAAAAGGGATTAACACTTGCCGTGCCTATGTTCAGTCCGGGCGGATATCGGGTGTGCGGGGCCTTAGGCTGGTGGCCTGTGACCTTAGGGGACCCTCTCATGTATGGTTAGGATTCCCTGATTTATTTTCTAATTGAGCACCTATAGATTATTATTATTATTATTATTATTATTATTATTATCATTATTATTATTATTATTGTACTTAGGAAGCAGACCCTCTCTCAAGCATACTTTATCAAAAGTAATGGCTACTTCAGCCACGTTACACTTGTAGAGATTCTTCTCTATTTTGCTAATAGCGGCTTTTTCCTCGCTACTTAGATAGGCTAGTAGAGCGCCTATAGCGGTCATGGTCAAATACAGGGTCAAAATAGGTGTATATATCGTCGGAGCTGTGTTTGACTGTGTAATTCAGCACACTGCACTGCTGAAATGCTTGACGGAGGGCTTCTACCTCATCCTTGGCGTCGCACAGTGGTCCAGGATCACGAATTCGTGGCCAACAATCAATTTCCACTGTTTGCAGGATTAATTACGTTTTTCGGTATTTCATATTCAGGTGATGTTAATGCAACAAGAGAGGACGAAGTTGCAAGTTTAAGTGGGTCATAAACTGATGGAAAAATATTGAGGTATATATTTATGAGCTTCATATTTTTTGATATGTGAAGAAATTTTATCTCAAGTTAGTAGGAATACCTTTAATGACATAACTACAATACATATATGGCGACAATATATTCTGAAACTGACAAAGCACAGAGAAATTAATAGATAAAGTTGTTGCAGATTTTGAAAGGTATTCCCACTGTGTCCACCAATGTATTTGCAATGTGAGCAATATTTGATACATAAACTTTCATAATCAGCAAAAATTTCTTGCTACCAGCTGCGACCACGAGGATTACAACATAAAAAAAAAAAAAAACTCGTTTATCACCTGAAGTCCTTTCCCTACTTGAAGCATCTTCCCTACTTGAAGCATCACCTATTTTCATGAGTGATCCCACTACCGAACAGTCTGGAAATGGTGGTTGGGAAAGTAATAATGATGATGATATTGCCAGTGACACTGACAGTAATGGTTGGTAACATGACTGATGATAGTGATTGTGATTTTGACTGATTGTGAAAGTAGTATGGGACACTAAAGCACTAGTTTTTATTTCTTTTAATTATACTTGTTAATTCCTGTCATAGTTAAAATAATATCGTGCTCTTGTATTTCTTTATTTATTTTTATTTCATGAATTGTTATTGTACATATAATTTTCGTATTTTTTTTATAATACTATAAAAATCCTTTTCTTATGAATAGTTATCATTTTCGTGATTTAAGAAGGTCCAATAGCACATAAAAAAACTTTATGTAACGTTGGAATAAACTTTTTCTTTGTTTAATTCTGCCTTTTATTAATTTGAATAGATGTTCAAGACACTGGGTTTCAAGTTGGGATCTTTTCACCTTAGAGTTTTGTCCACGATTTAGCAATTCTGAACCACTGTGCGTCGACTTGCACAAAGATGTCATCAATATAACGTCCATATCTGCGGGGTTGCTGCATCCTGGCGAAGACCCGTTACTCCACGGTGCCCTTATAAAAGTTAGCGAAGAGGACCCCCAGCCAATAGGAGAAGCATGGGGGAGACCCCCCGCTGTCAACCTCAGATATAAGGAGGACGGACACCACATCCAGATCAGTCCATCCTCAGCCCGAGGATGTCTTGCAGCTCCAGACAAAAGCTCACTTTAAGAAAGAGAGAGAGAGAGAGAGAGAGAGAGAGAGAGAGAGAGAGAGAGAGAGAGAGAGAATCATTAATGACTTTGATGACTATGGTATCATAGTTTACCTGTAAAATTCAAATATATACACCTATTTTGACCCTGCATTTGACCATGACCTCTATAGACGCTCTACTAGCCTGTTTAAGTAGCAAGGAAAAAGCCGCTATTCGCAAAATAGAGAAGGATCTCTACAAGTGTAATGCTGCTGAAGTAACCATTACTTTTAATAAAGTATATTATTATTATTATTATTTAATAAATTAATCTTTATGCAGTTTTCGTTATTATTTTAATTTTTTTTTTTGGGGGGGGGAGGCTGAGTCTGGGGGCCCTCACAGGCGGGGGGCCATAGGCCATGGCCTGCTCGGCCACCTCCTAAATCCGCCACTGTGTTTAGTTCATCTTACCTTTTATAGTAACAATTCCTCAATGATTAAGACATTGTGATTCTCACAATGTAAGAGAAGTCCATGAATGTTGATTGTAGTAATAAATCCTAGGACCCTGGCGTCTTGAGAATTAGTAAATCTCAAGATGTAAGTTACAGGTGAGGGTACTGTATTGATAAAATGGTTGCTAAGCATCCATTATAGAAACTGCTGTATTGTTGTTTTTGTGAAGAATTATTCTGAGAAGTTGAAGTTAGAATTGGTAGTTTCACTTGTACTGGAACTTCAAATCCCTTTTCATGGTACAAGAACTAGTTTCACCACAGCATATGTTGCATGAGAAGTTCATTACCTGAAATTTTGCACTGTATAAATACCTACTCATTAAGTTACCTGATTTCATGTCATATAAACTAACAATTATCTCTTTAGTACTCCCATTCCTAAAATTATTGCCTCAGTACGGTAACCAGTCCTGATTCTTTTTAACAATTAAATTCCAGGTTAGCCGGTTCCCATTGACATCGACCATCATAATGGAATGAAAAGCAATAAGGGTTTATTTTATTCTTTATTGTTTCTACACTATATTACCCAGTTGATGTAATTTCATATTAAGATATTCGGGAAGTCTCAAGAGTTGACCCATCAAAAGCTGATAGCCAAGCATACTAGTTAATGATAAATTGATTATTCAAATTGTTGTTATATTTTTCTATACGGCTTTATAGGCTAAATATACCTGCTGAAGGAAGACCTAGTAAATTACAAAGTTCAGCTAAGGTTTTGGGGTAGACTAGTATTGGATTAATTGTCTTCTATTAATGCCACCATAAATCAGCTTAGTATCAAAATAAGATCAGCTTAGTTTCGCCTCACTTGACATACCATTCACAGCCTTAAAATTTCCTTTCAAGTTATCAAGTTATAGAAAATACAATAGAGCAATATCCAGATACTCCTTGAGAACTCTCAAAGGAATCTTTGCTAAGTAGCAGTGCAGAACATGGCGCCTCTTTGAGAACACCCGCATTGCCCTTAATGAGTCCTTCAGCCGATCCCACAGCGATGTCCGTCCCTTAATTCTATTGTTAAATTCCCTATCCAATTCCAAGTAATGTGCCAAGAGAACTGTATTGTTGATTTGATCCAGTGAGTAATTCCAGTTCCCATTGCTAAACAACTACTCCATTTCCATTCCTAAATCTTCAATCTTTCTGAATTAATTTCTCCAAATTCCCATCCCAGTTAATCATGACTTATTGCTGGTGACATAATTATGTCATGAAGTGTTATAGTCATATTTTTATGAGAGATTTAGTTAAATTCTTGGTGACAAGCTTCAAGTAAATATTTTGCTTGAAACATAGTGCAAAATTAAATAAAGTTTTGCTTTGTGCTTGCGCCCCAAAGTAAAGTAAATTCTTTACAATATTCTTAGCCCTAGTCACTACAACTCTGAATATCTTCCAGATATACCGGCAGTGCTGTTGTGTCTACCTGTGTTAAGCAACGATATTAAACAGAAACAATTGTAAATTGTATTCTAAGTGATTATAGACGCTACTTTGAGTGGTGCTTTTACTCCTATTGTTCTGGTTCAGATTCATCGTAGGAAATCCTATTTTACTTTTTCGTTAACTTTAGAATTAGGTCTGGCTAATTTAGTTACATCTACATATTTCCTGGTGTGGCAATAGTTAGTGTTTGTAACTGTTTAACATAGCTTTCACTGCCACGGGGTTTAATAGAAACCTTGTAATATCCCTTGCATTTGAGTGAAATTATACTTAACATTAGGTATAGTGTTTTCTTTTGAACCAGTTTTGGTAGTTTTAGTAAATTTTTTACATTAATAAATTGACTATTTTATGTTCGCTCTCTTCCTTTTTCATTGGTCCTACGTTGTCGCTGATCAAGTTACCTGTTGCAAAGGCATACTAATTGAACTAAGTCATTAATCTTATCTAATCAATCAAGTGAGATGTTAACCCTTGGACCCAACGAGGTCGCGGCTGGCTATGGGTAATCCCTTATCTCCTGTTCTTAGCAATATTTACATGGAAATTTTTATGACAAAATTCTTGTCATAAATTTTGCCCTAAAATATTATATGGTTTATATGGTTTAGATATGTGGATATTTTCTGCGTTTGTCCAATTCACGAAAATCTTCAGGAATTTCTGATTGAGCTAAATAATTTAGTCCCTTCATTAGAACTTAATGTAGAGGAAGAAAGAAATGTAATTTGAATTTTCTTGATGTAATCGTTCATATAAATGACAGAAATTTCACTTTTTCAGTCTGTCGAAAATCAACTAACATTGCCTCTTTTGTTCATTATTATTACAATCTCAATCAAAATGATAAATTCTCCGTTTCTTGTGGGATGTTTCTTAGGGCTCTGCATGTCTGTAGCCCAAAGTTTATTGATGTTGAGATGAAAGCTATTCATGATATTGTCTTGAAACTTTAATATCCAAGGACTGTCGTAGATATAACATGGAAAAGAGCTAGGAAAATTTTTTATTTAACTAATAACAAACTTAAATTCAGTAAGCATAACATTCTCAAATTACAGTATGATGAAAGGTTTTTAAAAATTTTTAGACTTTTAAATATTTTCGACATAAATGATGTTTTAAGTAATATTAATGTTATGAGTTTAGTATAAGAAATTGCCAAAGATGCTTCTGGCTGCATATATGAAATCCTTGTAAAATATGTGATAAAATATATTATGGGCAAACTGGAAAATCACTTTCACAACAAATCAAACAACAATATTCTGTGAGAACTGGCCAAACATCGAATTCATTATTCGTACATATGAGAGATTTAGATCACCCTATTAACTGGAGTGAAGCAAGATCTTAAACCCGTGTAACGACACAGTTAAAAGAATATCTTTGAATTTTATTTCATTAAGCTAAATAATGGTTGTTTTCGAAATTTAAGTTTTTGTTTTTTTTAACCTCGATAACTTTATAATTTAAAAAGAATGTAGATAAATATAAGCACCAAATTCACATATTTAGTTCTATACATGTTTTGAGCTTTGCATGGCTAAGTTTCCATATATCTTATGGTTAAATCTATAGTTTTACTTTGTGACTGCGTGGCCTAGGATTACCCTGGATTATCTTTTTGAGTTTTACTCTTTTGACAATTAACCATCTGTTATTCTTGATCTTTTTTTTTTTACCTTGCAATCCAACTGTATGTCATTTGCTCCTCGAGAATGCCTGAATAAAGGTGAAAGCACTTGGCATTATCTTACTGCCTATCATTTTCGTGTGGTATTCGCTTAAATAATGAAGTCACTTGCATCTACTGTGATTTTTAAGTATATATATATATATATATATATATATATATATATATATTATATATATATATATATATATATATATGTGTGTGTGTGTGTGTGTGTGTGTGTGTGTGTGTGCGTGTCTTCGTCTTTCCCACAGTTATCCCTACATTATGGGGTCGGTCACTGCCTTCTATCAAAGTCATCATCCTCCACCAAACCTCTTCTCCCCATATCATCCTTCACTTTATCTCATCATCTAATTCCCTGTCTCCCTCTCGATCATCTTCTTCTAACAGGTTCCTCCCAAGCCCTCTTCACTCCCTCCTCATCATCCATTCTCAACACATGCCCATACCATCACTATCGTGACTCTTATCACCTCTGTAATCTTTGATAAGCCACCCCACCTTCTTATTTCATCATTTTCCAATCTCTCAAGCAGCGATATTCCCATAATACACCTCAGCATTCTCATCTCTGTTTTGCCAAGCTTTACTTCCTCTTTTCTTGTTAGAACCCATGTTTCTGCTTCTTACATTAAACTGGTGTTATATATCTTGACTTGTAGCTTGATTGGCATTTTCTTATCACATACCACTCAAGCTACTTCTCTCCACATCCCCCATGCAGCTTTTATCCTACTGTCAACTTCAGCCTCACATCCCCCCTCTTGGCTTAAAGTAGATCCTAAGTATTTAAACCTTTCTGCTTGTTTTATAATCAAGCCTCTTCCTTCTTGTATTAGTATTCTGTCTCTGTCTTCCCTACTGCTCAGCAAAACTTGTGTTTTATTCTCATTCACCTTTAAGCCATCCCTCTCCAAAGATTCCTGCCACTCTCCAGTCCTTCTCTATAGGTACTACTCTTTAGCAGCAGTAATCACCAGATCATCGGCGTACAACAACTCCCACAGCTCTTCATTCCTGATCTCTTTGCTTAACACATCCATGGCCAGCACAAACTAAAATTTCTTAATGCTGACCCTTGGTGTAATCCAGCAGTAACTTCAAAGTTTTCTGTTTCCCCAACTGCTGTCATTATTTTTGTTCTCTTTCATTTATACATCATCTTGACCAGCCTAACCAACTTTTCTGTGACTTCCCTTTTCCTTTTAAACACCAAAACATCACTTCTCTAAGGATTCTATCGTATACTTTCTCTAGGTTTATAAATGCACAATAGAGCTCGTGGTTTCCCTCTAGCTTCTTTTCCTGTAGCTGTCTTACTAAGAAGATGGTATCCACCGTGCCTCTTCCTCTCATGAATCCATACTGCTATTTCACGATCTTTACAATCTCTCTTGATCTCTCATCCAGTATTCTCTCTAAAACTTTCAATCCATGTTTTGTTAGTTTAATTCCCATGTAGTTGCCACAACCCATGACATCTCCCTTCTGCTTGTGTGTATATACCTTTAGACTCTCCTCCCAGTCCCCTGGCATTTCTTCCTCTTCACATATAGCTTATAATAAACCCAGTATCCATTTCTCCCCCCAGTACCTAGTAATTTGATAATTTCAGTTGTAAACTCATATGGACCCGGTGATTTACAATTCTTCATTTTCCTTAATGTTCTCTTCACTTCCTATCCTGTATCTCCATCACTGGTCCCTCTACCCTCTGTGCTTCCCCCATCTCCTCTCTCTCATTTTCAGTATTTAACAGTTGTTCAAAATACTCTCGCCATCTCTTCTTAACGTCTTCATCCTTAAACAATATATTTCCCTCACTATCCTTGATGACACCCAATTTGCCCACATCCTGTCCTGTCTCTACCTTTCCCTCAAGTTTGAAATCTTTTAGATATTCTTTTCTCCTTCTCTTGTTCTAGTCTTTCATTCAACTGCTCTGCGACCCTTCCAATTGCCATACTTACCCTCCTTCTTGCCTTTCTTTCCTCTTCTCTGTGCCCTTCCTCTGAACTCTGTGCATGCCTTACTTTCCTGTACTTAAATGCTTTTGATTTTCTTTTAATTGATTCTTGCACCTCTCCATTCCAGAACCACTTTTTTCCTCTCGATACTCCATATCCACTGGTTGTTCCCACCAGTTCCTCTGCTTCCCCCACATATTTCTCCCATGTCTGCCCAGATATTTTCCACTCAGTTACCCTGTCCAAATTCTATGTTCCCCTTTCCAGCCATTTCTCTCATAGTCCTAAATTTCTCCCCCTTTTCTCCCTTAAGGTCACAAATCTTAATACCAGATTTTCTCGTTCTGTTATTGGGTTTCCTACCTCTCATTATAAAATCCATCACCACCAACCTATGGGTTTAACCCACAATATATATATATATATATATATATATATATATATATATATATATATATATATATATATATATATATATATATATATATATATATATATATATATATATATATATATATATATATATATATATATTTAAACTGTATTTCTTGCTGACCTATGGAAAATTATTAGAAAACGGTGTAGTGAGCATTGGATCTGTTGACAATTACGTTCTTTAAAATGATAGATATCAGCATTGGTTCTCACGGAGACAAAAGGGAATGTTCTTTGTTAAGGAGAATCTAATATCTCAGAGGTCACCTTCAGAAGGAGCTGAGTTTCCGATGAAAAATCCTGATGGAACATTGTGATGTGTTGCGTATGTTTCCGTTGGCGGAGCCAGTGAGGAATAGTTCCTATCCTTCGAGACTATTACTTCTTGGATCAAGGGGAAAAGTATAAAATGTAGAAAACTCTATTATGTGTAGATCAGGAATTATGAACTAAATTATGTGTTTTGACACAATCTGTTTTGCGCAACGAACTCGTTACATGACTGTGACATCATCTAAAGGGAGTGGCCGTACGAGAATGCTAGTTCTCTCGTGCGTCATGTTTCACCTCCCATGTGAACTTTTTCAGATAATTTTTGAGACACTATCTGCCCAACTTTTGAGTGAAGATGAGGGGTGCGTGAAAACCACAATAAACAATTAATATGGACATAGAGAAGTAAATAATGTTTTTTTTTTCGTGATTGGATCCTTCTCTATTATGTGCCAGCGCCGTGCACTTTCTTTTTAGCATTTTATTTGCACTGGCTTATTTACGAGATTTCTTATCAGTTTGTTTTTGTGGACTCATTTATAAAATATATAGCACTTATTATGAGATTTATTATTATTTTATTAGTGGCATGTTTGCTAATAAGAATTATATTTCCTTCTGACAGGAACTCTGTTGATTTGTCGCACTGTGGCCTCTGAGCCAAGCTATTATCAGTTATGATAAGCCCTAATGGTGTTTGACAAAATGGAGGGACGATATTTTTCCTATGTGACTAGTTAAATTGTAGAACAAATATGTCGGAGTTTTGGAGGAGAAAAAGGGTCTCATTTTCCTGTACTTTTGCGAGAATTGTTCAGTTACTCAGATAATGTTCCAAATGGGCGGTTTTCTATGAGCCGATGTTTCCATTTGATTTCTTAAAACTAGCTTTTTCTTGATAGTTAGTCTTGTTTTATTTTTGTTTTATTTTATTTTAGGAATAAATTTAATTTCGTAGTTTACAGTTCAATTCAGTATCTCAACTATTTATATATATAGTATATATATATATATATATATATATATATATGATATATATATGTATGTATATATGTATATATATATATAATATATATATATATATATATATATATATATATATATATATATATATATATATAATATATATATATAGATATATATATATATCATCTCCTTTTCCGGGAGCGATTTAAAACCAATCATGATGCTGCCGTAATCCATAATGTCGAAAAGGTATATGTAAGAAATATACCCATTACTTTATCATCTACCCAATCTTTATGATTTATTAAGGGCAAGCCGTCAATGAAATTCTCTCTAAAAGCAGTACTAGCAATATTTATAAAAAAAATATATAGTAAAATTATATATGTAATTTTGGATGAATCTGGCTAAATGGACCCTCCTTTTTGTATACTCATGGCTTCCTCGAAATAGGAGCTTTCATTAAGCATTTTTGTCAGCTGTTAATCAAGCACGATCATATCTCTCTCTCTCTCTCTCTCTCTCTCTCTCTCTCTCTCTCTCTCCAATTATGCACACTTTTCATTACCCTACCCTGTTTCAATATACTTCATTACGCTGCTGCTCGTCTTTGTGTGTAAGATCTTTTGAAAATTTTCTCTCGTTGCCCCATATTTCTCACTTTTCAAGCCTGTGTACTTGCCATACATTATACAGACCTCAAATCTCATGGGATTTCAGGCTTCCTCTTCCATTTTCATTCTCCAACCATGTAGGAGATTAGTACTGTCGGTGTTCATCACTACTATAAGATTCAGGGTCTCTGTAACACGGTTTTTTGGACTTTGCTCCTTGTCAAAGCATCGGATGTAGCTGAAAGTTGACATATGTATATTTTACAACCACACACAAATTTTGTCAGCATTATCAATAACCTAAACCCGATAGTTTTAATTTTTATAGAGTAAAAATGATCTAGCCGACGCCATGGCCAATGATTACGAGCCAAGAGTCGAAAAACATTCATTACGTAAGCAAGGTAAACAAACACCTTTTGACTAAATGTTGCCCCACCCATCCACCAGACAGAAATGCCATCGGCTCTGTAACCCAAAGACTTTATGAATGGCGGAACGATACATAGATGTGGGTTGGGTATCAGTGCTAGCGTAGTAATACTACTGTAGCAGTAGTGCCGCAACAGTATAGCAGTAATATACATGAATTAAATGTTTAGACCAACTGCTGGGATCCTTGAGGATCATTTAGCACTTCTTACAGCTACTCGAGAAATTAGTTTTTATAGCCAGAAGTTAAATTTTCTAATCCAACAATGCCCATGGTAGCCTTCAGTGTTATCCTGAATTATAACGAGGCGAAAGTGAGTGGAGCCTCATGGAGTCACCATTCTGACGATAATTATTGGTGAAGGTTTAAAGCCAATATACGGTACCGGCTATTTTTTTTTCAGTAAATAGGTAGATAGCCAATAAATAAAAATTGCTTGACATTGGATATAGCAGTTATCAAATCAAGCTTGTCTACTATGTTTTTGGTAATTACCAACTATTCCCTACATCTTGTCAATCTGATTGTGACCTATAAAGTAGACTGTAATTTCTTTGGAAACTTATTTTGGGAGTTAGACTAATAATCGAAGTGTTTTTGTATTTATTAACATATTTTGTTGGTTTGTTCATTATAACAATTATCAGTGGGGAGGTTCCAGAGTTCATAAAGGTGTACTGCTTTGCTTGCATTTAAATTTGTATGTCATTGTTGCCAGAGGTTTAGTCTTCGTTACGTATAGCCAATCATCCATCGAGAAAGAGGGAAGAAATGATGTCATAAGTTACGTAACGAGTGCGTTCGAAACCTTTTCTCTGAGTAAGTTAGCCCGTCTTCAAAAAAGGTCACTTTTACATTATAAGTACCAAATTTATTCAACCTACGTAGTGCAGAATACACACAAAATTTATGTGTTGATATAATATGTATTCTGAATAAGCGTTATATTTATGAAATGCATAGATAAAAAGTTATTGCGAAAAAACCGTGTTACAGAGGCCCTGAATCTCATAGTAGTTGGACTGTAGGCATCACTAAATGGTGTTTGCAGCGTTCCTTAGTAGCTGCATCGAAAGTAAAGAGTTTGCTGCATCCACCTTTTGGGCTTTTACTTTACTTCCATTCCCACTTCTTTTCTTTAATCTTGTCCAATCTCTCTAAATGTTATTTTACAGTACAACTGTGGGTTTTCTCTCAGTTCAACCTTAAGACCCTTGTACTTCATTTCCTTTATTTTCTGGATCGCTTTACCTAGTTCTTGGCTGAGGTCAGTCATTAGGGTTCTATAACCACCGTCATTAACATCCATCGACCCAAATTTTTTTGTTTCATCAACAATAGCATTCATATTTTATATTCATTTAACATTCAAATTTAACCTCTTGCAACCACCTGCATATTTTCCACCCGTTTTTTCAATCATTGTCAGTTATATATCGGTCACATTTCATTAAACTGCTTTCTCTTATCTACTACATTCTCTTGTATATCGTATACCTCTTATCCTGTCATCGCTCATGTCAATAAATTCTACACATTTTCATCATTTTTTGCTGTACATCTTTGAGTTTAATAATAATACAATATATTCCTCCCAGACGATCCTATTGCATTTTATAAAGAAGAAATATGCGAGATCATCTTAGAGTCAAATATGGAAATAATTTTCTGGGGCATAAATATTAGATGCAGGATTTTCATTTACTTTTCAAGTACCTCTTCTATGATATAATTTTCCTCGAAAGAACCTACTTTGTCAGTGATAATAATACCATGATCCATTTCAGACAATTCAGGGAAAGCTTTACCCACATCACTCTCATTTATATCTATACCTTTCTATAATTCTATGAGAAAGTACTACCTGTTTTGGTCCATAATTGGCTCTGAATTACAGTCTTGTCTCTCTGTTCCAGTCAGTTCCATTTGCTTTTTCAACATGACAATTGTCAGATTAACTCGACATATTTATTTCTTGCATCATTAGTGTTAGTTTATCCTCCATGTAAAGGCGATGATAAGCTTCATTAATTTATATATTTTACAATATTTATATATATGAAAATTGCATCAACATTGCAACAAAAATCTTCTCTAAATCCTCTAAGGTTAATCTATTTGTTATGATTCCAAGGGCAAATATTTTCTGACTTTCATTTCAAGTTGGTTCTAGGTTTCTAAAGACCAGTGAGCAAAAATATATTAATCTGACATTTAGTTCACTATGCTAATTTAAAGTGTATTCATTTTTAATTTCGTTTAATAACAAAGGTAAAGTGTTAACTAATCTGGAATTCTGCTCTAGTACTCACGACCAAAAAAATGCGTAATAGGCTTTGGAGTGATATATATATATATCTATATATATATATATATATATATATATATATATATATATATATATATATATATATATATATATATATATATATATATATATATATTTATATATATATATATATATATATATATATATATATATATATATGTGTGTGTGTGTGTGTGTGTGTAGATTCTACTGATCATTTTTATCAGAGGGCATTGTGGCTATTAAAATTACACACTCACACACACACACACACACACACTCACACACACACACACACACCTATATATATATATATATATATAATATATATATATATATATATATATATATATATATATATATATATATATAGGTGTGTGTGTGTGTGTGTGTGTGTGTGTGTGGTGTTGCGATTCTACTGATCATTTTTATCAGAGGGCATTGTGGCTATTAAAATTACACACTCACACAC
Source organism: Macrobrachium nipponense (assembly GCF_015104395.2). NCBI lineage: Eukaryota > Metazoa > Arthropoda > Malacostraca > Decapoda > Palaemonidae > Macrobrachium > Macrobrachium nipponense. The sequence continues at coordinate 46,011,409 of NC_087200.1, forward strand.
ACACACACACTCACACACAAACATATATTTATACATATATATATATATATATATATATATATATATATATATATATATATATATATATATATATATATGCACAGGGAGGGACAAGCCACTGTAATAAATGGGCAAGGACTACTGGGTAGTAGGAGCCCCCGCTTAAAGAAGTGAGTACAAAAAATGAGAAGAGTGAGGGGAAGGAAGACGGTGGTAGTTTTGAGAGTTTGAGCTTTGAACGTGGGGACGATGACTGGAAAAGGGAGAGAGATACCGAATCTGATGGAGAGAAAAAAGATAAGCATTTTGTGTGTGCAGGAAACTAGATGGAGGGGAAATGAAGTGAGAGAGCTAGGATGTGGATATAAATTGAAATAGAGTGGAACAAATGAGTAAGGTAGAAATGGAATGGGAATAATTCTACCAAAAAACCTAAACAGCCTAATAGTCAACATTGTGAGTGCTTATGCCCCTTAAGAAGGATGCAATGAAGTTGAGAAAGTGGCATTTGAGAGGAAATGGACCAACAGAAGAGAGATTAATTATTGGTGATAACATGAATGGACATGTAGGAAGGACCAGCGAGGGCATTGAGAAGGTGCATGGTGGCTGGGGAGTTGGAGAGAGAAATTACGAAGGAAAGAGAGGAGAGTTGTGGATTGTGCAATGACATTTGATTTCTCTATTGTCAACACCTGGTTTGAGAAGAAAGAAAATCAGTAAATTCCATACGAGGGTGGATTAAATGAAAGTCAAATTGATTTCCTCATGTGCAGAAGATCGCATCTGAGAGAGGTGAGAAATTGTAATATTTTAAATGGAGAAAGTGTGGCAGGACAGCATAGGGTAGTGGTAATGGACTGGGAAATAAAGAACACAGTAAAAGGTGGGCCTGCACGTGTCTCACCAAAAATCAAGTGGTGGAATCGGACACAAGATGAGGAAGCAAGCAAAAATGTAGGAGAGTGTTCAGGGAAGTTAAATTGCTAGAGGGAGTGCAACAGTATGGTGATAAAGAGAATGGGTGGGGGGGGGGGGGGGTGGGGGGGGGGGGGGGGGTTGCTGGGAAAGATATCTGGAAAAAAACCTCTCACGATAAGGAAATTTGGTGGCGGAATGATGAAGTGAAAGAGGCAGTGAAAGCCCCCTCAAAAAAAAAAAAAAAATGCAACAAAGATGATGTGAAAAGTATGGACAGCAAAGGGATAAAGAGAGGTGCAAAAGACATAAGAAACAAGAAAAGAAGGCAGTTGCACAAGAAAAGGCAAGAAAGAGCATTGGACGACATGTACGAAGAGCTGGAAACAACTGAGGGGGGAGACAAGGGACAAGAACATCAAAGACTACTCCCATATAAAACAGGTTAAGTATGTGAATGTAGTGGTTTTATGCAACCTAGATAAAATAAGGAAGAGATGGAAAGAATACTATGAACACCCGGTAAATTAGGAATATCCTTGAAAATTCTTTGAAAATGGATTTCAGAACCTTGGCATGTTATAAATACTATTAGCAGGAAGGAAGTAAAAAAGGCACTAAAGAAGGTGAAAAATGGTGAAGCAATAGGACCAGATGGAATTCGTGCAGAAGTGTGGAAGAGCCTGGGAGAAGAAGGAATAGACAAGCTGTGGGACCTAGCAAAGAAAATATAGTCAGGAAAAAATACCAAAAGAATGGAGAGAAAGCTTTATTGTGCCTATCTATAAAGTTAAGGGTGACATCCACGATTGTGCAAACTACAGAGGAAAAAATCTCATGCCTCTGTAACAATATATGAATATTATGATCTACTTTATAAAGTAATCAGTGTATGAATATTATTTGGTACACAATCTAGGTTTATGAGCTCATACCTATTATTTATGTTTTCGTAAGTCACGTGACCAGAGTATCTTTTGGTTCTTTCCCACTCCCCATAATGTTGGCTAGTCCTCATTGTTTAATTGGTAATCTGTTCAATAAATTAATGTTAATTACCCTCAGCTTATAGATAAGAACTCGTAGCATGGTGTCAGGTGTGGTTCCTATCTACATATGTGTAAGCTGGATTAAGGAAGAAATGAGGATGAGTGACGACTTACAAGTTTCAGTACCAATTTGTTGACGTAAGCCGGTTGCCGACATACAGATTTTCCCTAGTGTGATAATGTTTTCTTTTCATCACAATTAAGTAGTTTTGTACCATAAAGATGAATATACAGTTAACTTCACCGAGTCCTATGGACTTTGGTACAAGTATTAATGTAGCCCTCAAATGGAAGACATTCAAAGAAGCTTTTACTAACTATAATGAAATTGCCATAGGCTTAGACAAGGAAGCTGATAGACGGAGAGTAGAAACATTCTTGCATGTTATACGAGAGTTAGCTTTTGAGAAATATAATACACTGTCTTGGGATGAAGAGGACGATAAATATAAAATAGATAAAATTTGAAGGAATTTGATGCAAAATGCAGTCCCAGACCAAATATAATTATTGAAAGATATAATTTTTTCAGGCGAACACAAGAATCAAATGAAAGTTGTGACTAATTCATAACTCAGTTAAGAATTTTCTACAAAACTTGTAATTATGATAATAATGAGGAAGAAATGATCAGGGACCATTTTATCTTAGTTTATGGCAAAGGAAATGAGATTCTGATCAGGAAACTTGGAAAACGATGATAAGAACCTGTTAGCATTACCGCAAAGATGCCGACAAGAAAACATGAAGCTAAATCAAGAGATGAAATTACTAGTGACAGTAGTTAAGTACATTGGACATTTGCCAACATAGGATGGTGTTCGTCCAGACCCAAAGAAAATTGAAGCAATTTATTGTCTAAAAGTGCCAAGTGATGTTAAATCATTGAAAAGATTTTTAGGGATGATTAATTATCTTTCAAAGTGTTTACCAAGGTTGTCAGAAATAACTCAACCATTAAGAAATCTGATAAAGGAAAATGTTGAATGGCAGTGGAACTCGTTTCATGATGAAGCATTTTCCAAGATTAAGAAACTAATTGTTGAAGCTCCCAGTTTGAAATATTTTGACAGTAATTGTTATGTGTCTTTACAGGATTATGCACTGTCTTAATGCAAAACAGTCACCCAGTGTCCTTTGCCTAGAGGTTTAAATCGTTAACTGAAACAGAGCAGCGATATGCCATTGTTTTTGCAGCGTTACATTTTGATCAATATCTTTAAGGCAAAGACGTTATTCTAGAAACTGACAACAAAACTTTAGAGAGTATTTTAAAGAAACAATTACTGAAATGTCCTAAGAGTTTACAAAGCATGTAATTGCAGTTGCAGGAGTTTAATTCAAATGTTAAGTATAAACCAGGTAGTAAAATGTTAAAAGAAACAATTCTAAAAGGTTGGCCGACTCATTGCAAAGAGGTTCCTGAAATCATAACATCTCCTTTTTTTTTTTTTTTTTTTTTTTTTTAGTTTAGGGATGAACTTACTGTTGATACTGATTTAATTTAAAAGTAATTGCATTGTTTTCCTATCATGTTTAAGGTCTTACATGCTGAAACAAATTCATTATGTGCACAATAGGATTGTTGGTACTATTAGGTATTGTAGAGGTATATTGTTCTGGCCTGGCATGGGTGCAGATATAAAGAATTATATTTCGTCTTGTGCGGTGTGTAGTAAGAATGGTAGTAGACAAACCAAAGAATCCTTAAATTCATATGTTTTTCTTTTTAGGCCTTGGTCTAAAATTGGAATGGATATTTTTAATGTTGGTAATTGTAACTATTTGGTTTTGGTAGATTATTATTTATCAGATTTTGAGATAAATTCATTGGAAAACATGTTAGCGTCAAATGTTGTAAGCAAGGTTAATTAAGAGTCATTTTTCACGGTATGGTATTCCAGACATTGTACTAAGTGTATGGCTTACAATTTACATCAAGCAAGTTTCAAAATTTTTAAAAGAAAATTTCTTGTAGAAAATCATGTAAAATCATTCCCTTACCACCACCAGTCAAACAACAACGCTGAAAATCATAAAACTGTTGTTCAAAAAATTACAGGAGGATGGCCATGATCCCCTATATAGAACTTCTTGAATGGTAGAAGAACTCGAAGTCAATTGCTAACAAATTTACTCAAGCTCAACATTATTGATAGGATACCAGTAAATCAAACAAAAATTGATTGGGCAAACTAAATATTATAATAGATCATGTAAGAATTTAGCCTCATTAAAACCAGGTGATGTCATCCGTGTACAACCAGTTAAAAAAAAAAGAATGGAAGAAAGGTAAGGTAAAAAGAGGTTTCAAAAAGGAATATAAAAAAGAAGTACAAGGCAAAGTATATTTTAGAAATCGCAAATTTCTGAGGAAGACGTCAGAGACAAGTAACTGAAAGTTATATGGATTCGGATATTGAAATTGAAACTGATGTATATACGAATGAAGTTGCAAATAAATCTTATATACATCCTCAGGCTGATAACTTAGAGCCACAAAGAACCAGAAGTGGTCGTGTTGTAAATTAACCTCAATGTCTTCAGGATTGCTTGTAATAAATCTAAAAAGCTAATTAAGTATGTAGGATTAGATGTATTTTGCAGGGACGATTTATGTAGAAGAAAAGTTATTCTAAATTTTTGTTGAGAAAAGTGTAAAAGAAAGGTCATGTAACAATATATTAATACTGTGATCTAGTTTTATGAGGTAATCAGTGTATAAATGTTATTTGGTACACTGTCTAGGTTTATGAATCTTACCTGTTGTTTGTTTTGGTAAGTCACATGACCAGAGTATTTTTCGGATCTTTCCTGCTCTCCATAATGTTGGCTAGTCCTCACAATTTAATTGGTAATCTGTTCAATAAACTAAAGTTAATTACCCTCAGCTTATAGATGAGAACCTGTAACAGTCTCACATCATGAAAATCTGGGAAAGAATAATGGATGAAAGAATTAGAGACAAAACATCTGTAGGTGAAGAACAGTTTGGATTCATGCAAAGAAGAGGAGTGACGAATGCAGTGTTTGCCCTCCGACAGGTGATGGAAAAACACCGGGAAAAGCAGAAAGGACTGGACGTAGTATTAATAGATTTGTAAAAGACATATGAAAGACTCCCACGACAAGAGGGTTAGAGGTGCATTCGAGTAAAAAGAACACCGGAAAAGTATGAGAGGTTGGTCCAAGATATGTATGAAGGAGCAAAAACACAGGTTAGAAGCAGTGTTGGATTAACTAAATGAATACCAGTAAGAGTTGGTTTACATCAGGGATCTGCTTTAAGTCCATATCTTTTTGACCTGATTATAGATATGAAATCTCAAGGAATAAGAGATCAATCCCCCTCGTGCATGTTGTTTGCTGATAACATCGTGTTATGAGGCACCAACAGAGGGGTAGTGGAGTCAAAACTAGAGCAGTGTAGGAAGGCACTGGAAGACAGAGAAGTAAAAATTAAGTAGAAAGAAGAGACTGAATACCTAAGTTTTAATGATGATCAAGACTCCGAATTTAGTATAGAAGGGACAAGGTTGAAAAGAGTAGAAAAATTTAAGTAGCTTGGTTCAACAGTAGCTGATGATGGAAATTTGGATGTCGAAATAACGCACAGAGTGCAAGCTGGATGGAAAAATTGGAGTTTAAAGATATCAGGTGTTTTGTGAGACCGCAGAATCAACATGAAGATTAAAGGAAGAGAGATAAGACAGTAGTGAGACCAGCTTGATGTATGGCGCAGAAACATGGCCGGTAAAGAGAGTGCAAGAGAAGAGGATGCTTTAAAGATGAAAATGCTCAGGTGGATGTGTGGAGTGACAAAAATGGACAGGATCAAGAATGAAAGAATAAGAGGAACTACTAAAATCGTAGAACAATCAAAGAAGGCCCAGGAAAGAAGACTGCAGTGGTATGGCCTAGTGATGAGAAGGGATGCGACTTATGTAGGGAGGAGAGTGATGCAGATGTAGGTGCCTGGTGGGAGAGCGAGAGGAAGACCGAAGCCAAGGTTGATGGATGTAATTAAAGAAGATCTGAGAGACAAACAATTGTCAGAGGATGCTGTAAAAAATATCGACATCACATGGAAGTGAGAAAAGATGCAAAGAAAGATTATATATATATATATATATATATATATATATATATATATATATATATATATATATATATATATATATATATAATAAATGAGCCCATAAAAACACCAAAATATAGAGATAAAAATACTATATTTCTAAGACTGCTGTCTCCCTCTTCAGGTAGATGAATGAGAAAAGTTACAGAAAAGGTGGTATTTATGCCAAGAGGTCCATCCACAGGTAAGCCAATTTAGGTCACTCCCGCTGATAATCTTCCTTTAATCTTCTAAAGTGTTGGTTGAATGAAAACCTTGTCGGTGACATCTGAATCCCATGTTCCTTTTGAGATGTTCATTACCTGCCTCTGTTTAATCCAGGCCGATTCCATCTTTTGACTCTTGTGCCGGCAGTTGCTGCTATAAATTATATGTGATGAAGTCCAGTTTGTTCTATGGTTATGTTCATTTATATGGTTGAAAATATCTGAGTTCTGTTGCCCATACCTAACTGATTGTTTATATTGTATTAATCTCTGGGGAAGTGATTTTCCTGTAA
>NC_087200.1:46023012-46040512 GCF_015104395.2 Macrobrachium nipponense
ACAGGAATTTGTGGTTTGAATCAAGGTTAATCTGAAAGTTTACTCCTAGTCTTCACATTAAAACTGAAAGTAAAAAGTTGAAGGTGAGATGTGAATTTTCCCTTTCATACTGCAACAGTCACACTGGAATTACAATAAGATTCCGGTCACTTGCGACCTCCAAAACTGGTGAACAGTGGGCGACCATTTGTATGACCAGTGGTCAACCATTAGACAACGTGTTGGGGCAACTTACGGGAATTCATTAGCTCACTATCGTGCAGCCAGTCTGCCGCTAGTATGCGGCTGGTCTGCCACTGGTCGGAGACATCATATGACTAAGCGCCCACCAGTTGCATTTTGTTTGAGGACACTCTTGTGACTAGTAATCCATCACCACCTTCCCTATTATTGATGGTCGTTGATAGTCATTGATGGTGTTCACCTGACAGTGAGTTGAAGCCCACCCGCCACTGGTAGGTTGGTGATTACTGTACCATGGAATAGTACTGTACTATATATATGATTCCTGCTGCTCAATCGACCACGCCATACCACCATCTTCTGGTGAGTTAACACCACATGGATGGCAGTTCCACTGGCACTCAACCAGTATCTGTTCTTGGCATGAATGGCATGAGAACAAGAGGATGAAATTGCCTTGGCCATTCTCCTCCATAACAGGAGAACAGTGAAAAGAGAGAGAGAGAGAGAGAGAGAGAGAGAGAGAGAGAGAGAGAGAGAGAGAGAGAGAGAGAGAGTTGTTGATCACCTTCCAGTGGCCAACCAGTGCTTAACCGGTTGCTGACCAAACTTTCCATCCATAGACTCAATGATAAGTGCAAACAGGTCATCAATCAACGCTGACCTGTTTCAATCAATCGACCATCAGTTGTAAACTGTTGGCCACTGGTGGCCGACCAGCAACTTCCATCTGGTGAAATCAGTAGCTAAAAGAATTCGTTGTAGCATCAGGTTTTTCCTTATGGCAAAATCGGTCATAAAGAGGTCAACTAACAACCTATTTTGTGATCAAAGAAAACCCACTGACTGACGTCCTTTTTGTGAACTTTGGTTGCAGGTTGTTGGAAGCAGGTCATAAGTCCAGTGTGACTGGGGCTTTGTCAATTGATATAAGTTTGGAGATGCCTGCTCTTATTTGAGTTTGCTAAAGTGTGTGATTGTTGGGGTTGGGGAGAGGGTACGGGCAAATGCAGGTGGTGTTAGCTTCTTGGATTTTCGTGTAGTAACCAAAGGGTCGGCAACCTGATAGGATTGGGAACCACAGCTCTAATTCAACGTTGTTTCATGAGTACAACTGAAACATTGATAAATGTCTCGGAGGTTATTCACAACATTAATCAAGCTGTCTAATTCTTCTTCTTAGACTTAAAGTAATGTGTTTTTGGTCTGCACAACTTCTAGTTCAGAAAAAAAAGTATTACCCGTTGATGAACTTTTCAGATATCTCAAAGCCTTGTCTGTGAATGTTTTCAAAAAGGTGGAGATATATTTGAAGCATTTTTCTTTACACCTAACATGAGGAAAGTTTCTGAGCGACATTTCAAAAGCAGTTCCAGTGATGCTGCTACTTATAGGTGACTATATATGTATATTATATATATATATATATAATTATATATATATATATATATATCTATATATATAGTATATGTATTATATGTATATATATATGTATATATATATATATATATATATATATATATATATATATATATATATAATATATATATATATATATATACATTTCTAGTTTATTTCTGTAACATTGCTGAAAAATTAAACTCATACGCGTCACAAAACGGAAGGTCAGTATATTTCTGTGGAAAAGAAAAGAGGTTAACATTGATGATTATCTTATGTTACCTGTCTAAACACTCATGAATTAACCCCTACTTTAACAACACCTATCTGTTCATTCTTGGCTTCCATAAACAGTTTGTCGCTACACACGTATAATTATGTTAGATCTATATTAAAAATATATATATATTTTTTCTTCTTTCTATTTGCACATCGAGAATTAAAATAAGTCCATTTCTAATATATATTTATATATAAAATGACACATTGATCTACGGACATTCAACCCTAATTTGAGATTCAAATAAGACTCTCCTCCTTTGTTAGAAATAAAAGTCTAATCTCAAGTCACCGAGTAGACAGGACTTCATGACAAAAATAAAATCTACTTTTCGCTGATATATGATATGCTATTTTATGTGCAGTTCTTTCAATGTATTCATACATTTGTCGGCGTGTATTTACAGAACAACAAAGTTTATATATATATATTTTTATTCATATATAACATATTCATATATTTATTTATATATCTATGTGTACATACAAACAAGCTGTGTATTCATATTCGAAGCTGCTGTAGCTTTTTAATTATAATCATAGACCTCTCTTCTACGAGCACACATAACATTTTATATGGCAAAAAAAAAAAAAAAAAAAATGTCTCGTACAGACGGAAATGAACCTCTACTCGGGCTTCGGATTTTGGCAGACCTGCACATTTTTCGAGAAGCGTGTCACATTAACAACATTAGGCTGACAAAGTCGGGACAACCCCAGGACGTTAGCAGTATTTTATTCTTCTTTTAAAAATCTAGACACCAAAGCATGACGGAACTCCTCTTCTGTCAGCGGTTGACAGAGGACGTTTAACTGTCATCAGCAATGCATTCACATAAACGCTTGCTATACGCATATTTTACAGTGAGTGGGTTACATATAGTTGTATATGCGTAGGGGTTGCAATAGGTTCCTTGTTATTTTTACACTGAAGCATATTATTCACCCATCAAGTGCAACGACCACCCTTAAAAAGAATCTCGTTTTCTTTTTCTTGACGCCAACGCATTTCAGGGGGCCCTGCTTAAAATCAAAATATCTGGACATTTCTTCGCAGATACAATTGGCTTTGGAAGTCGCATTTTAGCAGCCTCTCTTAAACATAGGCGTTGTGATATATACAAAACTCAAAAGTACAAAAAGGCCACAGATAATAATACAGAGTATTACCAAGTTATTTCTTAGTTTGGGGACGATCATTTACAAAAAAGAAAAAAAAAATGTTTTTGTTAAGCTTCATTGCCGATAGACAGTTGGGAGATGGGAGATGGTGCTGCGTACAGCATGGGGCCACGATACACGACAATCATACTTAGTGTGTCATTGCACAAGGCTAAGAATCACTTCAAATACTCATCACCAAGAATTAGGTTGGTGATGAGAGACCAACATCTCGATTTTACCGGATGCCAAAGAGTTACTTATTTCAGAAAAGACTGGCATGACATTTAAACATGACTGCGCATTGAACATAGCAAATAAGAAGCCGACACTTAAACACGGAATCTTAGGTTTTATGTATTTTCAGCGTCAGGACGCGATTCTTCGTTATATTTCGCTCTTTTTATTTACATGAACGCAAGAATCTACATCATTTGTTCCGGAGTTCTCTTTGCTCGGGCAGTGACGCTATATGACACCACGTGTAGAACCTGGAATGGTTTTAATTTTATTCTATATTATCTATTATGGTATAGTGAATATCTTTTTAACATTATCCCTAAAGCTAAGCAAGACATTTACACCATCGCGACATAGATATATATAGAGCCATTATGCTCTCTATAAAAGATATATCATCTCTTTTTTTGTATGAAATAAAAGTGTGATTTCTAAATCGTTCAGTAACTTCAGTGAGCGAGCAGTTTCAGGTAAACTGTCTTTGACGATATCTCTGTTATTAAAATAAACTGTGTAACAACGCTTATTCATCAAAGTCTGGTTTATACACTATCTATTTGTTTTATTATATCTATAATATATATATATATATATATATATATATATAATATAGGTTATATATATATACTATTTTATATATATATATATATTATATACTATATATATATGTATATATATATTTATATATATATATATATCTATATATAGTATATATATATCTCTATATTGATATATATATATAACTATTATATCTATATATGATTAAATATTATATATATCCTAGTTATATCTAAATCTATATATCTATATATTTATATATATCTATCTATATATATAAATATATATCTATATATATCCATATATATCTCTATATATATATACTATATGTTATATATATATATATATATATATATATATATATCTATATCAATAAATCTATATATATTGTCTTGTATTATACATTAATGTCTTCCCACTCGACATATTCTTTCGAAGATTATTTCAAACTGAAAATCAAGTTTCACGAAAACGAATATCTATGCGAACAGTAATGTATACTATGTAACAGATGTTTAAATCTTGGATACAGGTCTATAAATAAATTGATTTTCACACACACACACACATATATGTATTGTAAAGTTTCTATTATATATATCATAATTATTATATTATATATAAATATTAAAGTAAATAACTAAATATATATTTTAAATAAATATATTATATATATATATATATTGTATATATAATATATCTTACTATATATATACATACTAATAAAATCAAATCCAAAAGTTAAGCACCGTGATTTTGTTTACCAGCCAAAGAAGCCACCAGGGAAAATTTTTAAAAAAGGAAAACAAGTACAGATGTGCCAAGTACTTTCGTGTATTTACCACATCTTCGGGGCAAATCTTCGTGTATTTACCACATCTTCGTATATATATGTATATATACATATACATATATATACGAATATGTAAGTCAATGTCTGTGAGCTCCCTTCCATGTAATCTACACTCAGATGCATTTTCTACAAGCATTCATAACCAACCATATCTGCGTCCGTGCAATTACTTGTTGTAAAGAAACAGAAGTCACAAGAAATCAGGAGAATGTTCGTGTAAAGTTGCTGAAATGATTGAAATCTTACTTTTCAAAAAGTCTAAACAACTCTTTCTTATTCCTTAGACGACTCTCTTTTCAGCTTGACATAACTAAACTTAAATAAAGTTGTTAAAAGTCAGATCCCAGCCTACAATAACAATATTAATGGTATAGTTAATTGGAATTGAAAATAATTTCAGATTTGCTTTTTGGAAGTAGAGACTATGTTTAGCTTTTATATTCTGTATTTTAAATTCATTTTTTTCTCATGCTTTTTATAGAAATAATAATGATTGTAATTCTTATGTTGTCAGGAACTCTAATGCAAACCATATCAATGTGTTTCTTGCTTAATTCTTCTCTGTATCAGATTTCTAATACATTGTTCAATTAATTCCAGGAAAAAGTAAGGTAATATTTTTCCTCTTATGCTATTTGTAACACTATATAATATCGTGATACATTAGCCCGATCACTTTAAACAATATATGTAACATAATGAAAATATTACAGCTTTTGGTGTGAAACGTCATCAATCATTTGATTGAAGACTTTCTTCGGTGAAAAAAAAAAAAGAATTGGGTGGGGAGAACTGCGTTACAAAATGTCTCTAAACCAAATTTGCATCACATAAAATTAGAAGATTTACCGACAAACTAAAACATTAACAATGAAGCATGCTCACAGGTAATGGATTTTACATATCTCTTCTTTAACCATCTCTTTTTATCTTCTTTTCAAAATTTCTAAATTTGTATATAATCATTTTAAATGTTTCTTTTTACTTATGTTTAAAATTTTGTGTTTTATATATATATATATATATATATATATATATATATATATATATATATATATATATATAAAAATATTTTTTTTTAACAATTTTATATATTTGTTCATTACAATTTTTTCGAAATATTTCTTCTTACCTATTTTTAACAATTCATACATTGGTTTTGATATCATTTTCATAGACGTTTTTATGCCTATTTTTGCAATTTATACAATTCTAAAATTTTTATATATATATATATATATATATATATATATATATATATATATATATATATATATAATTCTACATACCAATGCAATTTTACATATTAGAAACTTTGATAAAACAATTTTTCTTCATTTACCTATTTATTAGGACTTTTTCGTTTATATTTATCTCAAAAACATCTCTGGATTTATCGAGGCAAATAAGAATAAATTTCTTACAGGGCAGGTACGTGGACGCCCACGATATGCGGATCAGAGACTGCAAACACACCCTCACACTTTGAAATTAAAACGATTGCGCGAACGTAAGCGTGGCACATTCATACGTCGGCAATTATGTACAATACATACACACACACACGCATATATATATATATATATATATATATATATGATATATATATATATATATAGAATATATATATATATATATATATATATATATATATATATATATATATATATATATATATGTATGTATGTATGTATATGTGTGTGTGTGTATGTCTGTGTGTATTTCGACATTATGTTAAAAAAATAAAACAAGACAAACATTATAACAGAGTATCTAATAGACTGTAATTCTAGTTTTCTTTTTACAGGAGGATTAAAGTCACAATTGTATTTCCACATCGTCCATCATTTTCTAGTTCCTTCATTTGACCTTTTAACCATACGCCTACCTATCCCTCCTACACGTCGAACTCCATCTTCTATGAATGAATAAAAAAGGATAAACTTCAAAAATTGTCGTATAAATTATCACAAATCTCCTTCGACTCTCCGGTGGAAAAATAACCACCTGACGATGGCTCCCCCCGCAAAGCTGGAGAACCACGCCCACCACTGGTGTCCCACGCCCTTGGCTTTGACCGACGGGATCCCGCTGCTTATCCTGTCAAGGCTGGGCACATTATCCATCACCTCCGCCAGGACAAATAATGAGAGGCGGACGTTGTATAGGATGCGGGGGTCGCGCTTATTGATCATCGTCTCCAGTTTCTTGGCCGGAGTCTCGCATCGGTCCTGGGGAAGAAATGGAGAAGAGGAAAGAGATCTAAGTCACAGGGTGCGTCGGGTGGGGAGTGCTGTTACGCTGAGTTCATTAGTTCATTTGTTTTTTCTACCTTTCATCTATCATATATTTAGACTAAGTATGTATTTATGGATGTATATGTGCGTATGTATAATACATACATATATTATGTTTTATTATGTTTTATATATGTACGTATGTATGTATGTATGTATAGCTACGTACATATTATGTAGTATACAATGTAAATGAATTAGAAAAGAAAATATATTGATAACAATATATATAATATATATAATATATATATATATATATATGATATGCATACTATATATATTATATGTATAATGTAAATGAATATAATATATATATATATATATATATATATCTATTATATATATATATATATATATCATATATATTATATATATCTATTATATCTATATATTTATATAACATTATCAACTCAATTGTTTCCCTTTACAGACTTCATTTTTATAGCTATATGTTATTCAAAAGAAATTTTGTTATGTTTTTTACATCATTTATTACATTGACAACGTCAGTGGAATACGTTGCAAAATAGGACCATTACCAATAATTTCTAAACTGTTAAAAAATATTCTAAATTCTCCCTTGTTAAACGAAATACGGAAAAACCCAAAACAATATATTCTGTAAATAAGAAAATCCACAAATATTTATACACATACAAGTTGTATAACGTACAGCACTTTAGTATGCATTTGTAGTATACATAAGCAGTTGTTCATTTACATATATTTACTTCGTTTGTGTGAATGCATGTATGTATGCATATAAGACACTTAAATTCCTGATCGTGAAATATCTTTACTTTTCATCAAGAGGAAAAACAAAGTTAAGAGATCGCCACTGCGATGAGTAGCTCACGACTCTGAATCAGTTATGTGGAAATTAGCCATGTGAATAAATTTGATTGGCGAGAGAGAGAGAGAGAGAGAGAGAGAGAGAGAGAGAGAGAGAGAGAGAGAGAGATTTCACACACACATACACACACACACACACACACACATATATATATATATATATATATATATATATATATATATATAATATATGTATAGGTATATATATATATATATATATATATATATATAAGTATATATATATATATATATATATATATATACATATATATATATATATATATATATAATATATATATATATATATATATATATATAATTTTATATATACATATAATATATATATATATATATATATTATATTATTATATGATATGTGTGTGCATATATTATATTATTATCTATATATCGATATATATATTATATTATATATATTATATATTATATCTACTATAATAAATTGCCAAAAAATATTTAAATATATATATTCATAATTATATATAATAGATTATCTATATATATATATATATTATAATCTATTATCTATATTTATATATATATATACATTACATACATTTATAAAATGTTCTACAAAATAAATGTTTCAGAACAAATCATTATTTCTATGTCAGCGGTAATATAGGAATGTGTATATTTTTTGTGTGCAAAAGCGAATTTTCATTCTTTATACTTGTTTGCTTTCATTTCTGTTGTCCCCCCTCCCACTGGGGAAGGATCTGCTCTCCTACTCATTTAATCTAAATTTCAGTTTTTTTATTTTTCTTTGTTTCTTTTACGTTCACGGTATATTCAAACTGCGATTCGGAAAAAAATGACCGTGAACATTTCGCTTTTATTTTATGTTCAGATAATATCGTTGATATGAGACCAAAAAAGAGTCATACGTATAATCTCTCAAAAGAACAATGGACAACAGAAAAATCATATTTCATTTTGTCATAAATGAAAACGATTTTAAATACGCACACATACAATATATATATGCTACGTATATAGAACGCCTCGCCTTCCCAGCAGTGTTTTTAGTTATATTTAATTATAAAAGTAGCAGCCATGCTGTCTCCTGAAGCTACGTGTTGTTTGGGAGAGTGGGGATGTTGTAGGAATGATATTTCCGGTCTGACGGAAGCTTAGGGTAAGAGAGGCAGGTCACAAGAGTAGCTAGGCTTCGAGATGGATTTTAGGGACTTCTACAATAAGACCTATTTTCCTTCCCAATTTGCTGGCGTTGTGTTTACCACCTTTCAGGCAATGCTCGAGGCGGTTTTTGGAAGCCCCCGTGATCCGAAACCAAGCAGTATCGCCCTCAGTCGGCTGCTAGACGTGATCTCGGACAGAGGTCAAATTGCCAGCCTCCCAACATTAGGCCTACCCACGTCGTGCTGGTGGACACGAACCCCAGACCTGAACAGAGGTCGGACCGCATTCTCCTACAAGATACACAGCATATTGCATAAAGGTACGTGTGAAAGTGTAAACTTCAACCCAGCACCTTTTATACCATACGACTCTGCTAAATTCATTTTTCAATTCCTATTTTTACCCTTCTACATCAGAAGCCCTTTGTCCTCATCGGGCCACGTGCTCCCCTTTGTGACTTGTTAAAGACCTAGTTTTCGTGCATACCTCAGTGACCATTCGAGTTTACCTTTCCCCCTAATGTATTTAGAATTAATCAGCCTTAATCAAAGCAAGAAGTCATTTTTTCCTTTTATGTCGTTTAATCTGGGATTCTTTTCCAGATTCCATGAGTCACGTGCCGTCTCTCTGCTCGCAAGTGTGCATTAACCCAAGTGAATGAAATCAGCTTGAATTGAATGAGACTATAAGCCCAACGTGGGGGCCAATATCATTAACTTTTCTCCAGGCCAGCACGGGCCTTTTTGTAATAAATAGTTTAAAGTAACGAGCTGAGTTTTCTGGCGACCTTCCCCCTAAAGAAAGTTTACGGTAAGCAAGCAATTCCCTCTTGAAATCCCTAAATTACTTCCGTTTACGTATCTAGTCTCTCACAAGGCCCTATATACGTAAAATTGGCGAATCGTTGCCTGGATTGAAACCTAGCTTGCTTAAAAAAAGCTTGTAAATCGCGTTATCCGTTGTAAAACGTAAACTGTAAATTATTTTACAAAGCGTAAATCAAGCACACTTGCAGGGAAAGAAGACACACTGACTCACGGTAAGGTATTCCATTCATTAATATGATTATTATAACTATGTTAGCTTAAGGTACGTTAAGTATTTTTATTGTAGAAGTGTGTTAAAACAAATGTGAAGGTAGAAATATTCTTATTATTGTAACGGCCAGAGCGCCGAGCGAATTCTGTTCTGTAAATCGCATTGTTGTCGTAGGAGCACTAACACGTGTGCAGATAGATGCCAGAAAAGGACCAGATCAAACTAGAAGTAAGTGCTTTGCCAGGGTGGTTTATTGCTGTATGAGAAAGAAACCTAGCTAGTTAGGAGTGTTTTTACTAATAGTTACGGCAAAAGAAGTGTACAATTCTTTTGTCTGTGATATGTTAGGGTATTTCATTTTAAACTTAACTTAATTTTCATTCCAAGTGTTGGTAACCGCTTACCTCTCGGCTAATTCAGCTTCGCGCTCTCTCGCGCCTGCGCGGTCTCAACCAAACCTTCGTCTCATTCACAGCGGCAGCCATGTTTTTATCCCTTTAAACATTACCTAAACAATTAGCAAAGTAACGTAAGTCTCGAAGTTTTAACGTAAATAATATCGATCTCGGTTACTAGTATCTATCGTCCTGCCAGAGAAATTAACGTAATTCGCCTTTAATAAGAAACTAAAAGTTCGTGTTGTAAATTGCCTTCGCATTTTACAGAGAATCAGCTGATTCGCCCGCGCTGGTCAGCTCTCCTCACATGTTTTCACCTCGCATCGCTCACTCGCGCGCTGTAGCGAAGTTTCATTTCACTTCGCACTTAACGTAACCTCATTTACAATTGTTTGCTAACATCGTTTTAAAATCCTTACCGTCATTTCACTGTTCACGGGGACCTAGTAATCTTACATAAAGTTAACGTAAATCTCAAGTAGAGTAAATCACAAGAATTGTTAACGTAAAACGCGTCGTTGTAAAATCATATTGAAACGCAAATCATTTCGTAAGCGCGAGCCGCTACATTAACGTAAAAATCGTTTCAACGCGAGCGCGTTATCATTTTCATAAAACGTTTTCAAAAGCAATTCTTTCATTTCACGTTAACGTAAGTAAATCATTTAACGCAAGTTGCCGTCATATTAAACTAACGTTAGTAGTTCAATTCAATATAAGGGAGTTCATTCATATATCATTTTCACCCTCTCCGAGAGAGAGAGAGAGAGAGAGAGAGAGAAAACCAGAATCCATTATTCACGAAGCCAAGAGTACTACATCTTACCATTAATTATAGCATGCCGAATTAACCTTATTTTTAGTCTCTTGTGTCATTTACACAGCGTGATACGTACGCGCATGTGGTCCAGTGCAGTTTGCAAACATTTATTTGTTTCATTTATCGAGTACTTCAGCGAGTGACTGAGCATATTTCTAAAATTTCCATTACCTGTCGTGCCCGAGTGGTCTTTTCATTTTCTTTATCACGAAAGACTTGCGTATACCGCAAGCACAATTCGCACAGTGTGCCACGCCAATTCATTACTTCCAGACAGGGAAGTCGTTACCAGTTTAGGACTGGCCACCACCAGTGCACGTCAGGTCTTATCATTTTACAGTGCCACTAATTCTTTGACACTGTTCACCGACTGGCCGCTGAATACTCCCACCTTTTACTTTCTCTCCTCCACCATTACACTCTGCCCCGAACAGAGTGCCATTTCACTTCGGTATACTTGGGTATACTGCGTGTAGTGTCGGGACACACCAGCACGATACCAGTGCTCAAAGGAACGCCTCTCATAAGTGCATTGCACCTGTACAGGCCGTACAGGTAGCCATTAAACCTGCGTGTCCGTCCTTACGGAACGCCCAAGTAACTAGTGTGTCCATGTACAAGGGTCAGTGATCCTTCGGAACACTCAACAAAGGGAACGCCTCCCGAAGCGCCGCAATACCAGCCCTAAGTGCTGACAAACCTGCGTGTCCGTCCTTACGGAACGCCCAATTCATTAATGTCCGTGTACAAGGGTCAGTGATCCTTCGGACCAATCAAGGGAACGCCTCCCGAAGTGCCATCGCACCTGTGCAGACGTACAGGTAGCCCTATACCTGCGTGTCCGTCCTACGGAACGCTCATTCATTATAGTATCCACCATTTTGGATCACTGAACCAAGGAACGCCTCCTCATAAGTGCCGTGCACCTGTATTGGACCTACAGGAGCCCATTACCAGCGTCTCCCAACTTAGGAACGCCCTTAAGTGTGACGTACGCCGTACACTCCATTTGATTTTTCCACCTCTTTAGAAGGTGCCAATCCAGAAGTGCCACCAACTTACGGGACACTTCCCAAGTGCCACAGAGCACCCAGTCTTCTCAGACTTTCTCTACCGCGTCGCAGAACACCTTTCCAAGTGAGTGCCACTTTCCACAGTAGGCACTCCTATTCCATTCAGTACCCTTTCCTGGCCATTATTTTCATTTTCTTCCGAGCCTCTACTGTAGCCTAAGGGAAATGTCTTCCCCTGCTTCCCGCGACTTCTTTGCCAGAGAGCTAGAGAAGCTCGGAGCCCTCATAACTCTGGGCAAGGAGGCCGGTTACACTGGACCAGCACTAGACCAGTGGATAAAGGCGCAGCAGGCTGCCGCGCGCTGCAAGAAAGGAAGAAAGGGAAAACCAGAGAAAAGCCGGAGCGGAAAGAAGCAGAGAGGAAAAAAAAGAGAAGCAGAAAGGAAGGCAAGGGAAGAGGAGCGAAAGCATGAGCTCGCTCTCAAGGAGAAGGAACTCGACATCAAGCGGGAGAAGGCCCGTAAGGAGAGTATCCTAGCTCAAGCCAACTCTGCCAGCTTCCAGCCCTGCACCCACTGTCTCTCTTAGTCCGCTGTCTCTGGTCAGCCTGACATCCTTTCGATTTGCGAGCCTGGTCCTGATCCAGTGCCGGAGATAGAAATTCCTGCCGATCCTGCCAGCCTCTTACCCTTTTACCGCCTACCTCTCCCTTGGAAGAGGGTAAGCCCACCAGTTAACCCCGGACTTGCTTCCGAGGATGATTCAACGGAGGTTTCCCTTAACCTCCCACGTCACATCACTGCCAGAGAGGACTCTTCATCTGTGCCAGAGCACACTGCCAGCTTGGTGACTCCGCAGATTCGCAAACCTGTGGGGCCATCTCGGCCTTATCATCCAGTGCCACGGAAGTAGGTTCTGGAACAAGTTTCTGCCGAGACTGTGGCCGCAAGGGTCACATGTCTGCAAATTACGGAGGGTGCGCGAACCACAATATTCCGGCCATCGCAATGGCCGTCACCAATCCCCTCTTCTCTAGGACCCCCAGCTAAGGGCCCTATAACCGTCGCACCCCTCCAAAGCCATTATCAGCCAAGCCACGTCAGAGCCTACGACGACTCTGGCGCTCAAATCTCCCTGATACGGGAAGATCGAATCCCCCGAGGGGCTTAACGTCGATAGACGTCATTTAATAAAACCATTGAAGGTATCAACCATATTAAGCTGATCCTTCCGACCGTCCAATTGAGGGTCACCAGACCTCACTCTCCAGAGTTTGTACCCTTGCAGTTGCAAGCTACATTCCAGGAGGTACGACCTCCTCCTAGGGCCAGACATGAAGTCTCGCATTCCAAAAGCCTAGGGGTCCTAACCCCACAACAAATCACTCCAAGGCAAG
This sequence comes from Macrobrachium nipponense, assembly GCF_015104395.2. Taxonomy (NCBI): domain Eukaryota; kingdom Metazoa; phylum Arthropoda; class Malacostraca; order Decapoda; family Palaemonidae; genus Macrobrachium; species Macrobrachium nipponense. The sequence goes on from NC_087200.1 coordinate 46,036,663, forward strand.
GAGTCATCGAAATTTCTACTTCTCTAGGGAAGTATGTCCACCAACAGTCCCCCCTCCCCCGTTACCAAAGGAGGGAGATTGACCATCGCATTTCCGTTGCAAAACCTGTAACGTACTAGGGCACTCTACTAATTGGCCTAGGTGCCCTAGCAAACTACCAGCAGCGGACACTGTCCATTTCCACAAGGCCTAGCCTTCAACAAGAGACAGGAGCCTCTGTCTCCCATTTCCAAGGGCACGCTAGAGGTATTGCACCTCCGGTACCCGTCACAGTCCAGTCGACTCAACTCTCTGCCAGTGCCACTTGGGCAGCACTGAGCAGTGCCAAGCTCCGTCCAGCCTGGAACGTAGAGCCACCACCGAACTTGACCTCTGCGCCTGCCCCGCAGCTAGCGCCGGCGCCTAACCTTATCAAGGATCCTCCTACAGGAGATCCTCCAACAGGCATGGAGCTTACCACAGCCCATGGCCAATCACTAGTTCTTCTTCCTTCATCCTTACCTCTGTCGCCCGAGGATGAACCTCCGGCAGACCTTACCTTTGTACCTCCTCTGGAAAACCAGGAACTGCCCGACCAGGAGTCAGCTGGAGTTTTCCCCTCACGACGGTTGCCAGCAGCAGCCGGAGTGAGGGCCTCCCCTGCAGTAGGTTCCACCTCTACGACGGTTGCTGCAGATACCGAAGTAGGGTGTTTCTCCTGAAATCCCTCAGGCTACCACTGCCTCTGCTCCTGCCGGCGTTTCTGGCCTTTCCCCAGAGTCGGTGCCTCCGTCTACTCCTAGGACTGGTATAGCCAGGTCCTGGAGGAATAAGAAGAAGAAGAAGGGACGTCATAACATACTAACAAAAGAGCCACATGCTCATCCTTGACACCTGTGCCTGAGGTACAGTGTCACATTCATTTGCAGAATGATCTGGCACCTACCCAGAGAAGGTAGCCAGCCCGATCTCTGCCAGTAGCACTAACCCTCTAACCCCTAGCCACTGTAATACTAACCCTCACTTAAATATAATTACCTCATTGCATTTCCCTCCTGGTAAATTAACCACTCATCATCCCCACGTATCATTACCTCTCATTATGTATTTTAACAGTTCCGTCGCTGAACTACTGCTGTGCGTACCACACTCTGGAATGATTGCGTCTTCATTTAAATGTATTGAGTAGGTTAGGCTAATGATTTAGTACCAGGGCATTAGGTTAGTAGCAAGTAGAATTTTCAAGTAACCTTATCTAGGGGTAGAGTAGACTGTCGTCACAAGACAACCTGTAGTTATTTATTAGGCTAGACTACATCACTATATTAAGTTAGTACACTTAGCATCTTTGCCTATAAGTTAGGTAGGCCATTGTAGTCAGCCGTATCGCTGCTCAAAAACTTCAAGTTAGAGTAGGAGAACTGGGTTGTCGAGGCGATCAACTGATTTAAGCCAAGACCTTCACGCCCGAAAGGGAGTGAATGCCTTCTTAACAGGGGGAGCTGCTACGATATAGAACGCCTCGCCTTCCCAGCAGTGTTTTAGTTATATTTAAATTATAAAAGTAGCAGCCATGCTGTCTCCTGAAGCTACTGTTGTTGGGAGAGTGGGGGATGTTGTAGGAATGATATTTCCGGTATGACGGAAGCTTAGGGTAAGAGAGGCAGGTCACAAGAGTAGCTAGGCTTCGAGATGGATTTTAGGGACTTCTACAATAAGACCTATTTTCCTTCCCAATTTGCTGGCGTTGTGTTTACCACCTTTCAGGCAATGCTCGAGGCGGTGGTTTTTTGGAAGCCCCCGTGATCCGAAAACCAAGCAGTATCGCCCTCAGTCGGCTGCTAGACGTGATCTCGGACAGAGGTCAAATTGCCAGCCCTCCCAACATTAGGCCTACCCACGTCGTGCTGGTGGACACGAACCCCAGACCTGAACAGAGGTCGGACCGCATTCTCCTACAAGGATACACAGCATATGCATAAAGGTACGTCTGAAAGTGTAAAACTTCAACCCAGCACCTTTTACTACCATACGACTCTTGCTAATTAATTTCATTTCAATTCCTATTTTACCCTTTCTACATCAGAAGCCCTTTGTCCTCATCGGGCCACGTGCTCCCTTGTGACTTGTTAAAGACCTAGTTTTCGTGCATACCTCAGTGAACCATTCGAGTTTACCTTCCCCAATGTTAGAGAATTAATCAGCCTTAATCAAAGCAAGAAGTCATTTTCCTTTTATGTCGTTTAATCTGGGATTCTTTCCAGATTCCATGAGTCACGTGCCGTCTCTCTCCTGCTCGCAAGTGTGCATTAACCCAAGTGAATGAAATCAGCTTGAATTGAATGAGAACTATAAAGCCCAACGTGCGGGGCCAATATCATTTAACTTTTCTCCAGGCCAGCACGGGCCTTTTGTAAATAAATAGTTTTTTAAGTAACGAGCTGAGTTTTTCCCTGGCGACCTTCCCCCACCCCCTAAAGAAAGTTACGGTAAGTTCAAGCAATTCCCTCTTGAAATCCCTAAATTACTTCCGTTTACGTATCTAGTCTCTCACAAGGCCCTATAATACGTAATAATATATGTATATATATATATATGATATATATATATATATATATATATATATATATATATCTATATCTATATATATATATATCTATATATATATATATTCTATATATATATATATATATATATATATATATATCTATATATATATATATATCTATATATATATATATATATATATATATATATATATATATATCATATATATATATATATATATATATATATAATGATATATATAGATTATATATATATATATAGATATATATATATATATATAGATATATATATATATATATATATACTATATAGTATCATCATATATATATATATATATATATATATATATATATATATATATATATATATATATATATATATATATATATATATATATATATATATATATATATATATATATTTCACTTACTTTCCTACAGTGTGACGCAAAGGACACCTTTGCAATTCTACCATTCAAGTCTTGCACGTGCATTGTCAGAAAGCTTCTCGGATATGACGTAAAACATCAGAATTCCTTGTTGTAAAGGCTGTTCTAACTTAAATATCTGGTCTGTGTAACTTCTGCCTTTTCTAGAACCAGGTAATTGATCTCAAATCTTTTTATCCATTTACTTGTTAACCCTATTGAGACCAAGCATGCTGGATGTTTTCATTGCAACCCAGGCCATCTTTCTTGGTACTTTTGCCATAACCTCTAATTCCAGTCATCAAATACTATTTCCTTATTACATATTCCGAAGAAAATAGTCCAGTTAGTTTCGTGATATAGATTTTCCATGTCCTTAGTGTCTTTATTACTGATTTCACCTCAAAAATTTAAAATTTTTCCATAAGGACAGCCAAGTCTTAATGAGCATATGGTTTATCAGTTCTGTATCCCCCTTATATCACTTATTCATGACCTCACAGAAAGGTTCTATGCAAAATGTTGTCTTTCTTCCCTGATGTTATTATTGGCCATTATTCTTTTGACAGGCATTATTCTCTCTATCGTTTCACCCATGTAATCCTTATTAATAATTCCATGACGTTTCCTGAATACATGACGAAGTCCAATTTATAAAGAAATTAATATAACTGTCCGAACGATTTAATTGTTACAAAGAAGACTTTTAAAAATATTCACCATTATCTCCCCGTTGCTCAAAAATTGCGGACACTGACAACAGAATTAACGCAATTGACGTAGTTGTAAATGGATATTGAGATTAGTGTTTCATTCGAAAAAAATTTCTCTTAGATCAGAAATACCATCCCATTACCACCATGAAATTAATTATTT
>NC_087200.1:46045512-46060512 GCF_015104395.2 Macrobrachium nipponense
ATATTTTATTTGTATATGTATGTGAAATTGCCCAGTAGAATGGTGTTACAGTCATTGCACCTTACATGGTGAACTGAAGGCATTGCTAAAAATTGTTTGCAGTGTACCTTCGGCTCCTAACAGCATCCACTTTTTAGATTTACTTGACCTCCCTTCATTTCTTCCCATCCAGCCACCCCAACTTACCCTCGTTTCACTAATTAAAGCACTAACGGTTGAGTGTCCCATTGCTTGACATTGTAGCCGAATTGTCCTCAGTCAAATCAAACTCAATATTAGTTTCCCCAAGAGAATAATTGAAAAGTTAACTGATGACTTGAGCGACATGGTGCATTCAAGGTCAATAAGGGATTTCATTACTGAATTCATGATTTAAAGATTATTTTTGTAATAAACTAAATAATTATCCAGAAATTAAAGATATCCTGTTAAATTTTATCATAGCGTCAATCTTTTTGCCTATTTTGTGTCTTTTGACTTATATGAACGTCAGATAAATTTTTTGCATTATATTTCACGCTAAGAAAACAGAAAGTAGTAAAAGTCATATTTTCCAATTGACGAACTAACAGACTTTTATTATCAACAATATCCATTATTCCTCACTGGAACGTCGCCATTTATTGATTTTATTTTAGTTCTTTTGATAAGACAGAGATTGGCAGATGATTTTGGCAGATATATCTATTCAGTGAACTGTGAAGAATTCTTATAAGTTTACCTAGCACTCTCAGGAAGATGCTTTTATCAAAAAAAAAAAAAAAAAAAAGAGAGAAAAAAAATGGAGACGCGCTTATGCAAAACAGACAGATAAGCAAAAACTGTCTTACACATTAATTTGGCAGTTATATCGATTCAGCAAACTGAAGGATTCCTATAGCTTAACCTGATAATCTAAGCTATATGGCTTTATTTTTTGAAAGGAGTCACAATGATGTAAAGCAAATAAACAAGGAAAACAACTGAATAAAAACACTTCTGAAAGTAAAAGAGTCAAAATGGGCCCCTTTATTCCATCTGCATTTCTAATACAGCTGAGGCCCATTTGCATAATTCACTGCACATAAGCCCGTTTGCAGGATTTTACGAAAATTGCCTGACTTGGTATTCTAGTGAGGTCTGCTATAGTTTTTATTTATTTATCTATTCTTTCTTTACATGTGTTGTTAACATTACCTTCTAGTTGAAATTAGAGAGATATGAACAAATTCCTGCGAGGTCCACTGTACTTTTTTTGTATCTTTACGTGTGTAGCAAAACAATCTGTACCTTTCAGATGAGAGAGAATACATAAAAAGGAAATTTGTAATAATGACGCAATGCCAATGATGTCATGACTGATACTACATTTATAAATTAAACTCAAACTTCAAACACAGGCTCAGGAAAATTCCCCTTTATTTACAACTATTTTTTTTCATATTTACAAATAAGCTCAAAAAGGATTTATCATTTATCATCCTCAAGAGCAGACATCAGCCGTCACACTTATTACTGGTTGTGTTGACATAATTGCGAAATAAGAACACAAGTCGGGAAATTATATTGAAATAAAATATGTATTAAGAAATCATTTAAATGAGTAGTGACGAGAGTGATTGTTTCTTTAGTATTGGATAAGGTTAAGTACCTCAAGTATATTTTGAGTATATTTGCTAATGACACGAGCAATTGGTTTGAATTCATGGATTGTATTTTGATAAATAGGTGTATAAATACGTAGATAAACAAATGGTTAAGGCTGATCATTATTTTGGAAAAGCTGGGTGATAGGTGAAAGGGCAATAATGTTTTTCCCTCTTTTTTTTCCTTTGATCAGGTAACTTAGTTTCCTATCGACAATTTCATTTTGTTATTCTTCAAATTACCATCGGAAGACTTATATGTTATCACTCCTTGGTTATTAAGCCCAATTTTGTTCAGTCTACCTTATCCAGTTGTTTTATTTTTCTCTCCCTCTTATGCCAATATCACTGAAGTCTTGCAATATTAATCATTCCAGGTTCATTGCAAATATGTCATGGGCGATTGTTTGTGAAGAATGCCAGGTAAAAACTCAGTGCCCCTTTCCGTTGAAGATCTAGTTTTCCTAAAGCTTATTTATTTAGCCTAAAGATCATTAAAGTGTCAGGATACGACCAGAAAAAAAAAACAGATTCTTGGTTGAAGGATTTACTAAGACAAGAATGATATTTGATTACTGATACGAATGTCCTAATTGCCTTTATGTCCAAATTTTTCCTCTTCTTAATTCACTCGGAATAATGCGTTTTCCTTCATTATTCATCCCTTCCCTTTTCTTTACGTAAACATATAATTATTTTTGTGCAACATTCTTTGCTTTGCTAGAATGTTATAATTTACAGGAGATATTTTAGGTGATCGGTAATCCGACCTTCCACTACACTGTTTATCATTTGTATATTTTAAATTTCTGATTATTTATCTTCATTTATTTGAAGAGAAGAAGGGAGAGGGGATCTTCAATTCCTTTTTAGCTCATTCCTGAATACATAACATAGAAAGGGCGAGTTGAACCTTTCTGATGACGACAGAGAAAGTTATATAAGGCACAGTTAAATTTACTGTGACTCTCATTCACTTTCGGACATATTTATAAACAATGGAATCATTTTAAGGAAAATTTTCTTTCGAAAACTTCGTAAAATCGGCAAACATAATTCATCTCTTAGTGGTATTTTAACTTGAAGCAAAAAGCTTTTGAAGCCAATAAGTGCTTTTTGTAATATAGCTGTTGGATTTATTTTCTAGTTTTGTCATGTATACGCAAATATTATTGCATATAAAAAGTGAACGCATGTACTCACTCATTCATACCCTGATACACATACGCGCCACTTACATTTGCATGTATTCATATATTCTCTCTGCCTGACTGTCTCGCCGTTAAGTTCTTGATTTCAGTGTTGTAAGAAAGTGAGACTTGATGTTAAAAATGACTTTCTCCGCAGATTTTTCTACTTTCAACCAATAGAATTCGTTGCTAAAAATTCTTTGTCATAAGTCAAGGTAAAATCATATAGCTTGTAGAACTAAGTAACGAATTCTATTGGTTCAAAGAAGAAAAACTGTGAAGAATGTCTTTTTCAATATCAAGTCGCACTTTCTTATAACACCGTAATCAGGCAGAGAGAGAGAGAGAGAGAGAGAGAGAGAGAGAGAGAGAGAGAGAGAGTGTGTTATCATAGCCTTGGAGAAATAGAGGAAAGTGCAAAGACGGTGATATCGAGTAAAGAAAATGGAACACAAATAAAGAAGAGGATTTCCAGAAATAAAATGCCTGGAATTTTCCAGGCGTTACGGTTTCTTTCACTTTTTTAAAGCGGCCAGATTATTTTCGCTTATCATAACTTCCCTTCCTACGCAAAAAAAAAAGTAACAAAAAAAAAAAAAAAAAAAACAAAAAAAAAAACACAAAAAAAAACAAAAAACAAAAAAAGCGAGGGAAAAATGAATCAAAGGAAAATGTATTTACATATTCAAGGATATCACACACTGAATCATTTTCTTTGAAGGGGATATTTTGTTGTTCTTTCGACAAGAAAATCAGAAATGTTCTAGTGTTCCTCCTCCTCATTACAATAACTCACCTCTCTCGGTTTTGCCTGTGAATCTGTTGGGGCTTTCAACTCTTTTCTATTTTATTGTTCTAAACATTGTTGTTTTCTATGATCTTTTAACAATCTGTTCGTTAAAAGTACAGGATGTTGCGAAAACGCTTGTTTTTACATCTGTTGTTCGTGTTATTTATTCGAATTCAACTCGCGTCTCTCGATTTTACTTGCGAATCTGTTAAAACTTTCAAATCTTGTCTACTTTTAATGTTCTAATAGTTGTTATTATATACGGTCCTTTATCTGCTCGTTATAAGTATCTTGTAAAACAAGTCGATCATCTTCTGTTATTCGTCTACCGATTCAAAGTCAAGTGGCCCCTCTCGATTCTGTTTAGACGTTGAACTCTCGTCAACTTTTTATTGTACCAAGTGTTGTTATTTTCCACAATATTTTAATAATCTATTAATAATAAGTATCTTGCGATCCGTAAAAGACGTTTATTTTTACAGCATCTCTGTCCTTGCTCTGCAAATGGAACTCTCCTCTCTCGATTCTGTTTATGAATCTGTTACAGTGTTAACTCTGTACCTATTTTGACTGTACTAAGAACAGTTATTCTCTAAAAAAAAACTTTCAACATGCTGTTCTTTAAAGGTGTCTTTTAGTCTCTAGTAAACTTTTGTTATTCTTTGGCACCCATTTTGACGTTTTCCAGGCCTACTGGACCGTGTGATATAAAGACAGATTTTCCATTCGAAAAATTACATATGAAAATCACAAAAAGATTCTCCATATAAGTAATATGCTTCTCTCCTTAGTGATCCAGGACCCTGTGATATGCTTTCGTTTTACAGGCATGTTATACAATTCAGGAATATAGAATGAAGTAGTTTTTTTAGTAATATTATAACTATTTAGAAAAGAAAGTGCACATTCCTTTACGTGGGCGAAAATCGCCTGAATGGATGTATTTCTTGAGAACTGGAGAAAAAATTCAGAAGGAAAAATGTAGAAAGTTACTCGGACAAAAAGAAAGACATTACTAGGATCTGTTCTCAAAATTAGCGGTGAAGATATGATGGTATGAATGACCTATATTTCAAGGACTCAGTTCCTGAAGGAAAAAGATTTTTCTTATCCAAGCAGTTATGGAGGATTTCACCGTGAATTTTCCTTTCTAATATGGTACTTTACATGACATGGATCAGTTCATAGATGTGCCAATTGCACCAGATATAGTAAAGCTAAGACTGCACGAAAAAAAAAGTATATCGTAGAGCTTGTTCTGAAGATATGACCGCGTCTCTTCCTCCCTAAGATTCCATTTAAAAGAATATTATTTCTTTTCCTTTTCGTTGCCATCAATTGAACACCCGTCGTAATGTTGTATTTATTTTATTATTTATTTATTTGTTTATGCATCCATCTGTTTGTTTATTTTGTGATTTAATCTTCCTCCCAAAAATCATAAAGGCAATGAAAAAAGGCTAACATCAACTGGAATGGAACAGATTTAAAAAATCTGATAAAATAGAAAATAGAATAAATAAGTGTGCGAAAGCAATCGAAAAAAAGAATCAGACGTTAAATATATTTGGGATGAAAATATAACCTGGGGTAAAACCGCTCCTTATAAAATCCGTTAAGATAAAGAGAAGTCTATGAGTAAATACTAATCTGATTCCAAAAAATTCTCGGCGAAATAATTATTATCTCTGAAATAAAATTATTTAAAAATCTGAATTAGTTGACGGAAGAAAGAAGAAAGGAAGAACGAAAATTTCAGTTAAATAAAAAAAAATGTCCTTAAAATAAAACCTATCTAAAGGCTATAAAATTAAACGACTTGGAAATAACTGAGACTTCAGGTTCATCCAAGAAAAGATGCAGCATCCAAGAAAAAAGGTAATATGATGCCAATGAATGGTCGAGTAATGAAGAAGAACAGGATATTATTATTCAGAACATGAATCCTATTCATATGGAACAGGCCCACAGCGGTCATTGACTTGAAATTCAAGCGTCTAAAGAGTATGGCGTTCTTAAAGAGAAGTAACAGATACATTTTTTGGTAAAAAGATACCAAATTGACAAATAGATAGATAAAAATATTAGGAAAGAGTATTCTAGGTTAACACTTAGAGCCTCAACTAGAGAAAAACGTGATTAACATACATACGAAACTTATCACCCACATAATAAAACATGTTGAATGCAAGTCTCAGCCGGTGCCTCATATGATTATTCAACATTTGTAAAGGTTCACTCTACGCTGATGGTTATTGGCTTGTTGTCAACATGTTTGCAATATGTATGAAATAAGTTGCCGACGTGAATTTATGACTTGAGTAGATGTACCATATTTTTCCATAGATAATTGAATCATAAGAGATGAAGGCCACGGAAAAATCAAAACATTGAAATAAAAATTAAAAAATGTAAAGATAAATGAGAATGAAAGAGGTCTCCATTCACCGTTTATTGTCGTCAGCTTGTCAACATGTCTGGAAATGTATGGAATAAGTTGGTAAAGTTTATTTATGACTTGTGTACATATACCTTTATTTTGTCATCAATATTGAACCATAAGAGAAGAATGACACGTAAAATGAAAATATTAAAATAAAAAATATTAAATATAAGGATCATGAGGAAGAAAGAGGTCCCATTCCCCGCTTATGGTTGCTATCTTCTTTTTAACGTGTATGCAATAATGTATGCGATAAGTTGCCGACGTGAATTTATGACTTGTGTAGTAGATGCATCCTTATCTATCCATCGATAATTGAATAGTAAGAGAGGAATGTCACTCAATCGAAATATTTAGAAATGTTAAGATAAAAAAAAAAGTTAAATTTACGGATAAGCGAGGAACAAAGAGGTCTCCTTTTGGTAGAAAATATTGTCCGTAAATCATTTTTCTCCCTCGAAGTCTCCAAGGAAAAAGAGGGCCAGGTCATGAGTGTCAAGGTGTCACTTAAAAAAAAGGAGTTGACACCTTTATGTTCCTCCAGCCAACTTTTGGTGACAAGACGCACACACACACACACACACACACACACACACACATATATATATATATATATATATATATATATATATATATATATATATATATATATATACATATATATATATATATATATATATATATATATATTATATATATATATATATATATATATATATATATATATATATATATATATATATATATTATATAAAGCTGACGGTCGGACTATGTAGGTATATGTATGTGTATGTGTATGTTCGCTATAGAGGGCGGAACTACTGGACCGAATTGAACCGAAGTTGGATCATATGTAGTTTTTAGAGGGGATGGTTTTTATCTGGGTGCCGGCTTGATCTGGATATCCGGCCGTATATCTAACCATTCTAACTTCTTTATGATTATCTGCAGAGAAAAAATGAGAGCATCCTTCTGGCAGATCGTTTCACGAGGATTTCAAATAAGCCCTTAATTTTCTTCTGAAATGAAGACTAATGATGATATTAGGGGATGGTTTGAACCAAATGTCGTTTTGAATTGAATATCCTGCCGGATATCCGACCATGCTAACTTCTTTGGTATTTGTTGGAGAGAAAACCGAAAATATTATTCTGATAGAACTTTCCAGGATGATTTCAAATATGCTCTTACTTTTCTTCTACAATGAAAAACAACGATGATATAACGGGTTCAAACAATGCTGGCCTACAGTTGTCTACTGCCAGACGTTAATATATAAGTATGTGTGCGGTGTGTGCGTGTATATATATATATATATATATATCTATATATATATGTATATATATATATATATATATATTATATATATATATATATATATATATATACTATATATATATATATATATATATATATATATATATATATATATATATATATATATATATATATATATATATATTATATATATATATATATATAATATATATATATATATATATATATATAGAGAGAGAGAGAGAGAGAGAGAGAGAGAGAGAGAGAGAGAGAGAGCTTTAACTGGTCGAGTCCTAATCTCTACACCATTTAATTTCCAAATCTTTATCAATTTCTCTTCCACCTTCGGAGAACAAATAAACTATTACGAAATACCTGAACATTGTGGAAAAAATTATACTAAATAAAAGACAAAGCAAGAATTGAACCTTAATACTTAAAAGCGATAATCATCCTTCGATTTCTCAGATTCAAGGAAAAGCCAATAAGAAATGATAAGATCTCAGATCTAGGACTCAGATTTCGACTTCCTGGTTACTTTTCTTCATATTGTAGATCTGGAGCTGACTTAAATATCTGGGAGAAAAAAGAAGTTTGTTTTTGTATCATATTTCCTAATAACACGAATAGAGGAAAAATAAAGTTATAAGGATTCTGAAATCTCTTCTTCCTGTCTGTACTATGTGTCAACGGTTGGATATGGGCACTAGACGGACTGTTTAATTAGATGCTTATATCAACAGTTAAGTATGAGCATTGAAACTGGTTACCATGAGATGCGTGTGGAAACATCCAAATACAGTGTATCAGTGATTAGGAATTGACGTTAGATGCTTACATCAACAGTCAGATATTGTCATTTGATGCCTCTATCAACAACATATATGACTATTAGATTGATATTCTCAGAAGTTAGGTATTGCCATTAGATGCTTGTCGGTAGTCAGTTTATGCATTAGACGTGGGTTTCAAATGCTAGTCACTATCATCAGCCATATTTCGCCAATAGTCAAATATCATGGGTATTAACTGCTTTCATCAGCAATTAGATAGTATAGCTTGTGTCAACTATCACATATTACTGGAAAGAGAAATACTTGGGTCATGGAAAAATGTGAGTATTTGACTGTTGTTTTAGTCGATGCAATAAGTTATTAATGTGTGTATGCGTCTCTGTAAATGTAGTATACATCGTAATCAGTATGAATGGTGAATTGCGCGACATATGGGAATATTGGCAAAATCCAGGGAAAAGTTCAATAAAGTGCTGTTCTTGAATATATCTTGTCTAAGTTTCCTGTCAAATCTGAGTATACGTAGAAGATTTCCTATGATTACATATATTAAGTGCACGTTTTCTGTGAATGACAAGTCATCATATTTATTATTATTATTATTATTATTATTATTATTATTATTATTATTATTATTATTATTATTATTATTATTATTATTATTATTATTATTATTATTATTATTATTATTATTATTATTATTATTATTATTATTATTATGTTTCATTTAAAAAGAAACCTGATAAATTTCCAATATTAGAAAAAATATATTCATCAAAATTTACTCAACACACGTTTTTTTACTATTAAACTGTTAACATTTTACATATTTCATATATATATATATATATATATATATATATATATATATATATATATATATATATATATATATAATATATATGTGTGTGTGTGTGTGTGTGTGTGTGTGTGTGTGTATGTGTGTGTGTGCGTGTGTAAAATATATATATATATATATATATATATATATATATCTATATATATATATATATCTTCTATATATATATATATAATATATATAATAAAAGGAGCACATAAAATCACGAAAAATATAGAGAGAAAAGTACTATATTTCAGAGACAGCTGTCTCTCTCTCCAGGTATATGAACGAGAAAAGTTTACAGAAAAGGTGGTATTTATTTAGGTCACCGCCGCTGATAATCTTCTTTTAATCTTCTTAAGCGTTGGTTGAATGAAAACCTTGTCGATCACATCAGAATCCCATGCTCTTTTTGAGATGTTCATTACCTGCCTCTCTTTTATTAAGGCTGATTCCATCATCTGACTCTTGTACCGGCAGTTGCTGCTATAAATTATACATGACAAATTCCAGTTTATTCTATGGTTATGCTCATTTATATGGTTGAAAATAGCTGAGTTCTGTTGTCCATACCTAACTGACCGTTTGCGTTGTATTAATCTCTGGGGAAGTGAATTTTCCTGTAAATCCGATGTAATATTGGTCACAGTCCTGGCATGTGATTTCATAAACCCTGTTTCCTAGGGGAATGTCTTTTGTTGGATGTTAATCAGGGATTTGGCTAAGGTGTTTGGGTAAGTAAATGCAAAAGGGTTAGATTTTCCGAGGGTCTGAGTCACTGTCTTAATCCTGTCCAGGTGAGGAACTTTTATTTTTATTTTTTTGTTGGGTGTCTCTTTGGTCTTGTTTTGAGAGGGTCGGTGGAAAATTACGTTTGGTTTGTGAATTGCTTTCTCAATTATATGGTCAGGATACTTTAAAGACGAAAGTTGCTTACGAATTAGTTCAAATTCTTTTTCCAGGAAATCTGGGGAACAAATTTGTAAGACTCTTAAGAACAGATTGCTGGCTACACCTATCTTGATAGCAATGTCATGTAGTATGGGTAGTCCTTTAAGTCCTGTTTAGCCAATCTGTACATGGAATACTTTGAAACTACAGTAATAAATGCAATAAACACCAAAAACATACTGTGGATGAGATATGTAGATGATGTTCTAAAATTTTGGGATAATAGGTGGGGCAATTTTAATGAATTCCTTTCAAAATTAAATGCATTAGTGCCCAGCATCAAATTTAAAGTTGAAAGGGAAACAGACAACAAAATTCCTTTTTGTGATGTTTTAATAATAGGAGACACCACAGAATACAAATTTACCATATACAAAAACCAACGTTCTCACTTTCATACATTCACTACGTTAGCTATCACGACATTGCTATCAAGATAGGTGTAGCCAGCAACCTGTTCTTAAGAGTCTTACAAATTTTTTCCCCAGATTTCCTGGAAAAAGAATTTGAACTAAATTGTGAACAACTTTCGTCTTTAAAGTATCCTGACAATATAATTGAGAAAGCAATTCACAAACCAAACGTAATTTTCTACTGACTCCCTCAAAACAAGACCAAAGAGACACCCGACAATAAAATAAAAATAAAAATTCCTCACCTGGACAGGATTAAGACAGTGACTCAGACCCTCGGAAAATCTAACCCTTTTGCATCTACTTACCCAAACACTTTAGCCAAATCCCTGATTAACATCCAACAAAAGACATTCCCCAAGGAAACAAGGGTTTATGAAATCCCATGCCAGGACTGTGACCAATCTTACATCGGATTTACAGGAAAATCACTTCCCCTGAGATTAATACAACACAAATGGTCAGTTAGGTATGGACAACAGAACTCAGCTATTTTCAACCATATAAATGAACATAACCATAGAATAAACTGGAATTTGTCACATATAATTTATAGCAGCAACTGCCGGTACAAGATGATGTCAAATGATGGAATCGGCCCTAATAAAAAGAGAGGCAGGTAATGAACATCTCAAAAAGAGCATAGGATTCAGATGTGGTCGACAAAGTTTTCATTCAACCAACGCTTAAGAATATTAAAGGAAGATTATCAGCGGGGGTGACCTAAATTGGCTTACCTGTGGATGGATCTCTTGGTATAAATACCACCTTTTCTGTAAACTTTTCTCATTCATGTACCTGAAGAGAGAGACAGCAGTCTCTGAAATATAGTACTTTTCTTTCTATATTTTGCTGCTTTTATGGGCTCCTTTTATTAGATGGAATTCTGTTGTAACAGAACATTTTTACCAAATATATATATATATTATATATATATATATATATATATATAGATATATATATATATATATATATATATATATATATATATATATATATACACACATATATATACGTGTGTATGAATATTTATATGAATATCTTATTCTGAAATACAACAGTATGTGTGTATGTATGTATGTATGTATGTGTGTGTGTGCGAGTGTGACTTTCTTGTCACTTTCCCCTCTACTCACCCGTTCCTCTTGCATCATGTAAAGGGAATAATTCCTATTCCTGTTCCCCGGCGCCATCTGCGAGTGTCTCACTTGAAGGATTAGGTTGTCCGTCGTGGCCTGATATAATTCAAGATGACAGTCACCCTGCGAAGGTAAGAGGCAATAGTCTGCGGATATTTAATATATTCGTTATATTCTCTTATTATTTAGAATACTAGGAAAGGGAAATCATTGCATATATATATGTATATATATATATATATATATATATATATTTATATATATATATATATATATATATATATAATTTATATATACATATATATATATATATATATATATATATATATATATATATATATCTATATATCATATATATATATATATATATATATATATATATATATATATATAGAATATATATATATATACAGACATATATATATATATATATATATATATATATATATATAATATATATATATATATATATATCTATATATATATATATACATAGAAGAATATTATGTTAGAACGCTTGAAGGTATCTATACGGGTGGTACAGCAGTCCTAAAACTACATAAAGACAGCGAGAAGTTTCCGCTTGAGAAAGGAGTTAGACAGGAGACAGCATCTCTCCTAAATTATTCACAACGCGTCTAGAAGTTTTTAATAATTTAGATTAGAAAAATGTGGGAATTAACCTAAATGGGGAATACCTTAACAAATTAAGATTTGAAGATGGCAGTTCTATTCAGTGAATCTGGAGGAATAGCAAAAAGACGATATTAGATTTGAATAGAGAAAGCAGAAATGTAGGACTGAAAATGAATATGAGTAAAACTAGGATTGTGTTCAATTAAAAAACAGACAGATAACAAATAAGGGTTATGGACCAACCTCTAGGAGTTCTTAATGAATATACGTACTTAGGAAAGACAGTAAGTGTTTCCTCAGGGCAAGAGACCGAAATTAAAAGAAGGATAAGCATAGGATGTAGAACGTTAGGTAAACAAAATGAGATTATGAAAAGTAAAATGCCATTTTCTCTAAAAAGAAATGTATTTGATCAGGTGGTCCTACAGGTATTAACTTGTGTATCAGAAACTTGGAGATTAACTACAGCCTTAGAAAATAGGCTAGTTATAACTCAAAGAGATATAGATTTTATCTGTTAGGATAAAGTATGAACTAATTAGGGCGCATAGTATTGAACTATATGATCTGATCGAAATTGAATTTACCATAAATAGAGATTTTATGGAACGTGTCTTCTATGCCGAAAAGAATGGGCAATTAGCCAAATTATAGATAATTTGATTATCACAGATACCATCCCTGGCCGATAGTTAAATTTGTCAAGGGAACGAACTTAGTTTCACGATTTCTCTCTTCGCAAATCACACGAAATATTAAGAATAAAAAAAAAGACAACATAATTTCACAATTCGAAAGTCCCCATCCTTAAGGAACAGAGAGCAGGAAAAAAAATATTTTTTTAACAAAATAAAGTTCTTAAAAACAACGCAATTCCACAACACTTGTCACAGCCATTGCATTGTCGACTAAACAACCAAAAAGCATTTTGAAGTGACCATTATCGATTTTCAATTCCCGGTCCCATTCAGTACACTGGTTCGCCAGCATTCACTTTATTGTATTTTATTTTTTTTTTAGTGTCTACCTGTGATTTTCCTGTCAGGGATTTGAAGCGATTAAAGTTATTGGTAATGCAGACATTACATTTCGAAAGATTTTGATAAATAAATAGATATATAGAGAAATTATTCTTTTTTTATAAAAAAAATTCATACTTTCTTGTTTGTATATAATTTATATATATATATATATATATATATATATATATATATATATATATATATATATATATATTATGTACATCTATAACCTTCATTTGATAATTTTCCATTATGCAAACAATAATGATACTGTTACGATAACATGAAATTGAAATTATTTTACGGTAACGCTATAAGAATTTCAGTACTCCTACTTTTTAAGTAGTTACAAATTCTGACTATAGAAAACAATTCTGAAAGAAACGTATCTACACCAAAACAATATATTTTTGTTCTAGCGCGAGTCCATAGAAGGATAAAAAAAAGAAGCCTATAAAAAATGGAAATTGAAAACCACTTATCCACTGCACTAATGGAAAACAAATATTCTTTCAATGAAATGATTACCACCAAGCGGGCGATTTATTTGTGGACACCGATTTCCACGACGTGAGGAACTGTTCTGTAAGTAAAGGAAAGTCATTCTGAATAGAACGGTTTTCCGTCCTGATTTGGAAGTGGCTTCCCACGTAAAGATTTTCTCTTGTACTAAAAAGTAACATTTGACAAAGCAATTTTATACACGATGTTCCACCGGTATGTCATAAAAATGGGATGGTTTACTCGTATTATTCTAATCAGTGTGATGACACACACACACACACACACACACACACACACACACACACACATATATATATATAATATATATATATATATATCTATATATATATATATTATATATATATATATATATATATGTGTGTGTGTGTGTGTGTGTGTGTGCTTGTGTGTGTGTGTATGTGTGTTGTGTGTGTGTGTGTGTGTGTGTACACACATTAACATTAAGCTACATATACCATTTGATGTCCAATTCACTTTACCTCTAACTCGGTATATTTCCGAGGCAGAGCGAATTGTATATTGACCTATAGATATATTATGACTCGTTACAACATCAGTAGCATTCTATTCTCTTAAGTGAACGGACCTCGTTCGACTTCTGGGCAAAGAAAAACTGGGAGGCACTCCGTGTTAAACCTTTTCTTTTTTGTTATTATGAAATGAATTAAGCTCTTAGAAGTTCGACTACCGTCGAAGTCTCAACCAATGATGAACGGTTCTTGAGAGCACCAACAACATCCTAGAAGAACTGCTTCAAACCAGAAGGTTAAAACGTTTTACTGCTGCATCTTTGAGCCTAGAACCTTTAAGGAAAATCACAATTTATATATATATATATATATATATATATATATATATATATATATATATATATATATATATATATGTATAAATATAAAAGTTATGTAAAGCCCATTGGAATACTCTGTTTTAAAGCTAAGGACTATATTCTGGTTGACTGACGCCCACCGTTATCAAGTAGTGAATGACAGAAATTGCATTGGAGATATGCCCTTTGGTGATGCCTCGGGTGCCGCTAAGCTGACGTTGGTTAAGTCAGTTGTTTTAATCTGGATCATCGTTGCCTTAAGAAAGACATTGTCTGTATGGTCAGAGTTCCAGGTACCATTAGAAAGGTTGATCCTATTTTATCAGTGAAGATTTTACCATCTGACATTTGTATCAACAGCTGCTCTTGTATAAAAGTTGGCATGAAGTCCAATCCATGATATGGTTCGTGTTGTTTATACGATGGGAAATTGCTAAACTATGTTAATCTTTCCAAGAGAGATTTTCCTGTGAATCCATAATGACTTATCACAATCCCTAAAGGGGATAACATAGAAACCTATG
>NC_087200.1:46065512-46068012 GCF_015104395.2 Macrobrachium nipponense
TCTTGCTTAATAATGAGGATTTGTGAGATGACACAAGGTAACAAAGGGAAGCAATTATGAGATGGAAAAACACACTGAGAGAGAGAGAGAGAGAGAGAGAGAGAGAGAGAGAGAGAGAGAGAGGGTGGTGTTTGGAATGTAATGATTTGTTGTTACACTAATTTTTTTGCATGTATATATATATATATATATATATATATATATATATATATATATATATATATATATATATATATATATTATATATATATTCATATATATATGTATATATATATATATATATATATCTATATATATATATATATATATAGTGTGTACTATATATATATATATATATATATATATATATAGTATATAGATATATATATATTTCTATATATATACATACATGTATATATATATATATGTATATATATATACTATATAAATATATATATATATATATATATATATATATATATACCACATATATATATATATATATATATATATATATATATATATATATATATATATATATATATATACATATATATATTTATATATATATATATATATATATATATATATATATATATATATATATATATATGTATAGATATATATATATATAGTATATATATATATATAAATATGAATATATAGATTTATATAAATATATATATACATATATATATATATATATATATCTTTATTTTATATATATATATATATATATATATATGCATATATATATATATATATATATATATATATATATATATATATATATATATATATATATATATATATATATATATATATTCATATAAGTATATATATATATATATATATATATATATATATATATATATATATATATATACATACATCTATATATATATATATATATATATATATATATATATATTATATATATATATATATATATATATATATTATATATATATAAATATAAATATATACATGTCTATATATATCTATCTATGTATATATATCCATATATATATAGATCTATATATAGATATATATATATATATATATATCATATACTAGATACTCTATATCATCTACTATATATATATCATATATATATATAGTATATATATATATACATATATATATATTATACGTATATATATATATATATATATATATTATATATCATATATATAACATACTCATATATATATATATCTCATATATATATATATATATATATATACTATATATATATATATATATATATATATATATATATATATACATACATATATATATCATACATACATATATATATATAGTATATATATATATATATATATATATATATATATACTATATATATATATATATAATATATATCATATATATACTATATATATTATATATATATATATATATATTATATATATATATATACTATATATATATATATATATTATATATATATATATATATATATATAATATATACCATATATATATATATATATACACTATATATATATATATATATATATATATATATATATATATATATATATATATATATATATATATGTAGACATAGGGATTTTGATTAATAATATATTGTTCGTACGTTCTCTGTGACCTATGGAATGTGGAGGACAGTGCAGAGTAACGACCTGAGAGTAGCTGATCAATGAGTTTCTAGGGGATGGCGTGAGATAAAAGTGCTTAATTCAGGAAGTCAATGTACGACAGTTTATGAACTCTTCTCAAGTGCCTTTGGGAAACTAGATGCAGCTAGAACCGCGAGGCGCTAGCGAACTGTGTGTTCGTATGTGCGTGTGCGCCTCTTCTATTCCATAACTGTTATCACTAGCCAAGTCTATGGGAAGGAACTTTGCACAGACATTCGGGGGGAGGAAGGCGAAGCCAATGGATTGGCAGAATGCCAAAGGTGTTTTGTTTATTTTCAGTGAGTGATATTCCGGTTGGGAATGGGGTAAGTTTGTACCTTTACTTTAGCCAAACGGGATGGCTTGTTTGATATCTTGTAACGATGTTACCATTTTATTAACTTTGTCTTTAAACTTGTGTGTGTACTTAACCGAGATGGTTGTTCTGTATCTTTGAAACAGACGGATCTGGGAATACCGGTGGGGACAGAGTTCCCAGGGAGAGGTTGGTGGACTTTTGGGGTGACTTGACAATGAGTAGTTTTTTTAAGTTAGTCTTTAAGACTGGATTACTTAGTTAATAAATTTTTAGTTGATTCCTTGTAAAAAATAAACGTTTAATGGTTATGATTCGAACTCTTCTGTCATTTTCATTACCTGTTAGAAGGGATAGGAAAGAGGTGAGGATGGGAGAGAGAGAGGAGAGAGAGAATGGGGTGATTGCCAGGGAAAGAGAGAGAGAGAGAGAGAGAGAGAAGCCTGTGTGTGTAATAAGGGTGTGGGGGTCGGTCTGACCTTCCGGTTTCGTGTCCCCGACGCTTATCTTATCGAAATACTGGGGTTGTTCTTCCCCCC
>NC_087200.1:46078012-46110512 GCF_015104395.2 Macrobrachium nipponense
TATATAGATATAGATAGATATTATAGATAGATAATATATATATCATTATATCATCTTAATTAGATAGTATATATATATAGATATATAGTCTCGCTATATATATATATTATCTATATAAATATATATTATATATAATCTATATAGTATATATATCGATATATAGTATATCTATCTATATATATATATATATATATATATATACTTTCATATTAGATATATATAGTATATATCATATATATGTATATATAGTACTATATATATCTATATTTAATATATATATAGTATATATATATAATATATATATATATATAATCTATATATATATATATATATAAAAAACCACACACTCACTTACACACACACACACGTATATATATATATATATATATATATATATATATATGTATATATGTATCTATATATATATATATTATATATATATATATATATATATATATATATATATATATATATATATATGTAACTATATATATATATATATGTTATATGTATATATATATATATATATAGAAATATTTTATCTAATACTTTTTTATATATAATATATATATATATATTTTATATATATATATATATATATATATATATATAAATATCTATATAATATATGATATATATATATATATATATATATATAGATATATATATTATATCTATATATATATATATATACTATATACATATTATACCAATCTATATATATATATATATATATATATGATATTCTTTTATATATATTTCTTATATCTATATATCATATATATATATCAATATATCTATAACGTATATATTATATCATCTATATATATCTATCTATATACGTATTTATATATATATGTATATATATATATATATATATATTATATATATTATCTATATAATATATATTGATATATGTATATATATATATATATATATAACTATACCTATATATATATATATATATAATATGATCTATATATATATATATATAATATATATATATATTTATATATATAATAAATATCTACATATATATATATATATATATAATATATATATATATGTATATATATAATATATATTATATATATATATATATATATATATATATATATATAAAATTCCCTAAGGTAAAAGGAGACTATGGGCCCGGTTACTGCTACGGAACAGTGAAAACGCACAAGGCAGGCAACCCCCTAAGGCCCATCATCTCTCAGATGACATCCCCAACCTATAGGATAGCGAAGGTTCTGAATGATTTGCTGGTACCTTACATACCCGGTGCATATTCACTGAAATCTGCGGTGGAGTTTATTGATCTCCTACAGGAAAAAGGACCAGAAGGCGACATTGCCTCACTCGACGTTGAGAGTCTGTTTACGAACGTTCCCGTCGAAGAAACGATCGACATCATTCTTGATCGTGTATACTGGTCCGAGAAGAACCCGCTGCCCATTTCCGAAGATGTCCTCCGAGAGATGTTGAAAGCTAGTACTACAGAAGCCCTTTTCCTCTCTCATCAGGGTGAATTATTTCGTCAAGTAGACGGAGTCGCCATGGGATCCCCACTAGGGGTCCTCTTTGCAAATATGTACATGGCCACGGTCGAAGAAAGGACCTTTAGAGAACATCAAAAACCTAGGATCTATGGGCGGTACATCGACGATATATTCGTCACAATAAAAGAACCTGACGATGCCAGAAAACTAGCAGATGCTCTAAAAGAAAGAAAACTCAGTGCTCAACTTCACCACAGAGCACAGCCAGCAAAAGACTTTGCCATTTCTTGATGTCCTGGTAAAACAACAAGAAGGACAGTTTAAGACGACCGTTTATACGAAAGCAACAAACGCTGGCCGTTGCTTGAACGCACGCGGGGAATGCCCGGACGCATACAAAAAGTCTGTCGTGAGTGCGTATGTCAACAGAGCCTTCACACACAGCTCATCATGGAGAGACATACATAACGAACTCGACCGAATTCGCCAACTGCTGACAAACAACGGCTATGCAGATCAAATTATCGAAGCAGCAATAAAAAAGAAAATGGACGAATTTTACCAACCCAACACGATGACGAAAAACGAGAATTTGATTATTTACCTTCGTGTCCATTATGGGTCTGCATACAAGGAGGATTGCTGCACACTACGCGGGATAATAAACAGAGGCGTAACCCCAAAAGCCCCTTACCATAAAATAAGCCTCAGGATATATAGTAAGCCCAACCTTGTAGCAGCCTTAATAATGAAGAACAGCACCACTCCGGGGGGACCGAAGGAGATGTGCACGAATGTAGTTTACAAATTTACTTGTCCAGAGGAGGTGTGTAAACCTCACAGCCAAAACTACATCGGGCACACTACAACGACCCTTCGGAGACGTCTGCTGGCTCATAGAAATCAAGGGGCCATCCATCAACATTACATAGATGTTCACGACAGGAAGCCATCCCTACAAGAGCTCATAGAAGGCACCCAGGTCGTGCACAGAGAAGACAACTACGGTCGCCTCTTAATAACGGAAGCGGTGAGCATCGCTATTCAGAAGCCGACCTTGAACGTCCAACAAGAATCGGACCCCCCATATACTCCCCTACAGCAGGAGAAGGAATACTCAAGCCAACAGGGACCAGACAGCGCGCCCAATCCACCGAGAACATCGCGCCCCTTGGAAGACATGAGAAGACCCCGTCTTCAGCGAAAGTCAAGTAACATCCTTGTTATCAGGTCGCTGAGACCCCGCCCAACACGAATCAGCAGCCGTTAACCAACGTATACCATTTGGGGACACACACACACACACACACACACACACACGCACGCTCACTCACTCAAATTTAAATCATACACATTTATGTATAAACAGAAATTATCTCTTGTTCCTCTATGCATGCTATAAAATATATACATATATTTTTATTCCTGTATTTAGATTTCTATATTCATTTTCATTCCTGTATGTAATTTGTAATTTTTATCTAAACCAACATGTAACATATTAAATTTTAAACATACATTTAAGGAAACTCTAGCACATGGCATTGTATTTTGAATATTTATTTAACCACTGTTTAAACTTTCACTCTTATTGTCATACTACATATGTCCTTATGTTCTTTGTATCCAAAACAACGCCCTTAAGCTGTTAATCCCTAGACTAACCAGTACCCATACCTCAAGGTCATACCTCCCAAACGATGAAATAAATAGGGCGAAAGGTCAGATTGTAAATCAGTAGACGCTTGATAATGCCATAAGGCGAAACAGCTGTCGTCACAAAATTCAATAAATGGAGGAAGGAAGTCTGCGTATTTTTCACCAGAAATTGACGAACGAGAATCGGAAAAAACTTCGTCGGTATGAAGATACCTGCAAGAAACTTATTGATGCCACTAAAGCAATTGCTTTTAACGAAAATTGTATTAGAGAAAAACTATGCCCTAAAAAAAAAAAAATATATATATATATATATATATATATATATATATATATATATATATATATATATATATACATATATAGCACTACAACGCTACCGAGAACAAGGGGTTTGATGCAGTCTCCGAAACTACAAATACCTGAAGTGCGACAGGTATTTGAAGATGTCGATGGTTCGTGCCTGTCGGCCGGCAATTCTATTATCAAGAAAAAAAAAAAATTCCTCTTCGGTTAAATATATTAATTCCGAGGTAGAGCGAATTAGATATTAAAGACAACTTTTTAGCTATATATATATATATATATATATATATATATATATATATATATATATATATATATATATTATATATACATATATATATTTACATACACTGTAACTGTACTATATGTGTAACGAATATTGCATGATAAAAGGAATGTGGAAACATTCTTTAGAAGTAATACACATAACGTAACCAGGTCAAGGGCCAAGGAGGTCATGGAGGAAAGTCTGCCCTAAAACCACTGTCCAGGATGTGTGAGTGTGTGAACCTTACCTAAGCAAATGTACGAAAAACATCAACAACCTATATTCCTTGGGAACCACTTCGGCTCTCACGAGAACGAGAAGGATGATATGTCTTAACCTAGATAAGTCTGTTCGTTCGTATGCCTGAATCTTTGATTAGGTTTGCTCGCCTATGATTTGTAAATGAATTGTAACTCAGACTTCCTCTACTCCTCTTGGTTCAAACATATATTCAGAAACCTTCTCTGCAAGCTATCTCAAGATGAAATACTTTTGAACAATGCATTATATTTTTGCTACTCTGTGTTTCCACGACTTACCCTCTACATACGCAAGAAATGAATATCGAGTTAAGAGAATATCTTCGCAGTTCAACGGAGAAAGAGACTGAGTGAGAGAGAAAGATCACCCAATGATGTTAGCAATGCTAACCAGAATTACAAACCGGTGGTACGTTTTGTAACATGGCGAACCACTAATATATGTAATGTGATATGATTAACTTTTTCACAGTATACATGAGACATATATAGGAGTAGATTCCAAATTGACAGGAATTAAGGAACAATGAAGAGTTTAAAATACTAAGATAATACCGTTATTGTTGAGCACTAATTAGATACACTGCCGATAAATAAGTTGGTCTTCAGAATTATAAAAAATTAGATTCTCATTTATAAAGCATGATGGATTATTCAGGAGCGTGAAGAGCGAACGATTTTAAGAGTCAGTGAAAAAATACAGTCATAATAAAACTCTAAAAAAAGAGATAGTGAAGTCCATTCTTCACGTTTTTGCCTTCTCTCAATTGAGGTGAAATTCTGAGCGGGATGAAATGTTGGTCTTCATTATCTTTAAAACACTCATTTAGGGCTGGAATTTTTCTGTCTAGACTGTAAGCATTTTTGCTTTGTTTACCTTCCATCTACTGTAGTCATTATTATGCTAATCGTTTTGATTACTTTCTCATTAAGTAAAAAAAAAAGTAAATTTTTGAATTTCCAGTGATTTTCCTTTAATTTCACTAATGACTCAGGCCACCAAATTTGCCAATACTGCTGATAATTAGTTGATTGATAGAATGTTAAGATGCAATAAACGGGCGTCACATTACTTGATACCGTCAAAACCTAGAAAAAAATGCGAAGAAATCCCTAAATGATTATTTTCTTAGAATATTGAAAAATACATTTTAAAAATGAGTTGAAAGGGTCGATGGTAAAATGAGATGGAAAAATCACTCTTGTTTTTTCGGTGTTATATGCAATGATCAAACGGCCCTCTAGTTTCCATAACAGTTCTTAATCAGCTGCTGTATGTATACGAGTCCTTGACAGGAACAAACGCGGCCATTTTTCCGAAGCTCTGTACGGAAACGCACCACTAATGCTTTCTTTTTCGGGAACTACGCTGGGGCGTAATTAACTTTTTCTCTCAGGAGGACTGGCCGGAAATTACCTGCCCGCGTTTGTTTATGAACTTACATTATCCCTCGCGGTATTTCTCTGGCGTGTTCGGGGCGCCCCTAGAATTCTTATTCGGGGTTTCATTAGCTTTGGCCTCTCTCTTGATGAACTCGCGTTTTGTGAAGCTTTATTGAGAGGTTTTGATGCTTTATAGACTCACGTTCAATATTCACGCCTTGGAAACTCATCCTTCCCAGGGACTTCTAAGAGTTGGGATTCTGTTGCTTCCTCTGTTATTCGCGAATCTAACAACCTTTCTTTCAAGAGACAGTGAGGTCTATAGTATTAATAATGAAGGCCCACTATTCTTCTTTCCATATGCTTAGGTTATTCAGTCCTTGGCTGGAAAATGGCGTTGGATTGCATTCCCACTGTATGTTATTGCAATTGAAAATTTAAATCATATTGATCTACAAGGATATTCTAATGATTTTAAGACACCAATAAAATCTCTAGACAGTTGCCAATCACATTTTCTACTTGTTAGTTCAGTAACTAACTAAAATGCCTATTTAATTCATATAAATGGATACAATTATACGATACAGTTTCCTATCACAGAAACAGCCAATTATATGACCTTTTCTATGGCTAATTGATGAATGCGCAGGAAGTGAAAAAGGTGGAAACTGCAAAATTTGCTAGCACTATGAATTGGAAGAGAAGTGAAATGCCTCTATTCGCAATCATAAGTATTTTATCATTAATGTGTCCTGGTCTGTATATGCATAATGCTCTTAAAAACATGGGCGTGAAAACTGATTTCCTAAATTTCTATCTGTGTCTAGAGTAAAAATGAACATAGGCAAAAATATTAGAGGGTTTTCTGTAAAATCTGTATTTAAAGCCAATACCAGTTCCATGTATTAGGGAATCCAAAAAGGGTAGGATCCCATCCTTTTCCATACTTAATTTTAAGAGGGTATTAATTCATTTAATTCAATTAACACTTTCGGATAAGATAAAACAATACACACACACACACACACACACACACACATATATATATTATAATTATATAATATATAAATATATATCTATATATATATATTATTTATTTATCTATAATAATATTTTTATTTATCTATATACGTATATTATTCCATATAAATATTATAACTTAATCATTATATATATAGATATAATATATATATACATTATATATACATATAACTATTTATATTATGATATCTAATATAATATAGATATATATATATATATATATATAATAATTATACTATAACTATATATATGTATATATATATATAAGATCTGTGAGTGTGTGTAAATAAAACATGTTTCCTCGTTGATATCTGTATGGAATTAGATAATTGAAATTATAGTCCACAGTCATTGCCACATCATGTTCTAACATTTGAATCAGGCTTAAACCTCAATGCACAGAAAACCACGTCTGGAGCCACGTTGCAGGGCGCTTGTCTGAACATCCCACCCGAGACAGTCGGCAGATTGTGAACCATTTTTGTTATGACCTATTGTTTATATCTTATATATATATATATATATATATATATATATATATATACTATACATATATATATATATATATATATATATAATATATATATATATATATTATATATATATGTATATAATTGTAATAGCCAAAATGCCCTCTTAACTTCTCAAATTCTTTGCTCTGTTTTGGATACTCTTGTCACTTCAAAGCCTTGAGCTCCAACTTCAAAGAAATCTGAAGTTTCAGGCTACCGTAGTACATCATGATATCTTAAAATTTCTTTGAAACTGGAGCTCAGGCTATGTAATGACAAGTGTATCCAATAGAGAGCAAATAATTTGAGTAGTTGAGAGGGCATTGTGGCTATTACAATTTCATATATATCTGGTAAAAATGACCAGTAGAGTCTACACACGCGCACACACACACATAAACAGACACACACACACACACACACACACATATATATATATATAAATATATATATATATATATATATATATATGTATATATATATATATATATATATATATATATATATATATATATATATATATATATATATATATATATATATATATATATATATGTTCATTATATCATGGAGGTCAGCGTGCTTGAACATGGGAGAACATGGTGCCCAAATTAAGAAACTGTAATTCGCCTACTACTACTCAATTTTGTGTATAAAGCTCTGTAATCTATGTCTGTATTCAGTGTGAACTTCAAAATGTAGAATAAACTACGAAAGTACTTATTCCAAGTCCCGGTTATACCCCGCCTTCTTACTTGGATTTTATAATATATATATATATATATATATATATATATATATATATATATACATATAATTATATTTGTGTATACATACATACAAACATGCATACATACATACTTACACATGTATGTCTGAATGTGAATGAAATCTGTGTCAATGAACGCATATTCAAGTAACGCACTTTGCATTCCAGACTCCGGGACAAGTACTTCTGTGAAATAAATATAAATTTTCTATATATATATATATATTCATATATATATATATATATATATATATATATATATAATATATATATATATATATATATATATATATATATATATATATATATATATATATATATATATTTTTTTTTTTTTTATTGCAAAATACAAGTTTTGAAGTCATAAATATACATGCACATATATGCAAAAGTAATGCCTTTAAGTGCGTGCCAAGAAGTACCCATTTTTGCCTCTATTCCGCCAAGACACAAAATGAAGTGAGCACAAAGGAACTCATTATACCGAAAGAACTTCATTAAATGCCGAGGGAGTAAATTCTCTTTTGATGCTCCCGGTATAATATCATGCGAAACAATGCTTGCATAATTCATCGGGAGGAAAGAATGTGATGCACGCTTGCTACAAGCAGCGTAATTCTCATTACGGAATGCGACACTGACCCGCTATTTTTTCGCTTGAATTTTCAGGGCCACCGGAGCGAAAGTGAAATAAGCTGGCAATTACGCTTGGTCTTTGCTCTTTCTTTATTTTCTTCGTCTTCTTCCGTATTTTACCAAAAAATCCAAAAATAGTCATGATGAGGATAACGTTAGCAGACTCCCATGGCTTATTGCCTGTCTACAATTATTGGGGAAACAAATTCACAATTATGTATGGGTACAAATATATTTGAAAATAAATTTGTACAGAGAGCTTTCGGGAAACCGTTTGATTCTGCTTTAATACATTTGTACTCTTACATAACTTTTTATTTGTTCTTCCATTTCAAGACCCAAGCTGATATGGGCAATTTTCAACTACCATTATTGCCGTCAGTTCTCTGGTGGCCATACATAGAGCTCTGTAGGCCATACTAAAGGCTGTTTGCAGCTCTGCCCTTAGATGCACTCACTCTTTAGCCTTATACTTTACTTTCACTCTTCAATCCTGCTGTTCAGCCTCTCGATCCATTACTTGTTAGTGCATCTATTGGGGTTTCTCCCAGTTCCACAGAGATCGTTGTACTTCGTTATTTTGTGGAACTATTTATCATGCTGACTAACCACTCCAGCTCCCTCTGTTCCTTGCCTTAAGTGTTGAATGGCCGATAGTGCATCAGTGCTTGGCTTGACAGCCTGAATATAATTAAAATAAACAAGGCGTGATCCGACCTCCAGCTTTCTCGGGACGCTTGCAAGATTTTCTCCTCACACATGATGTGTAAACTTTATATTCTTTACTTAACGTAAAGTAAAACGTGCTAAAATCTGTGGTCAAATAGAGCCTTGTTTCATCAACGATAATTCAAATAAATATGTTATATTTTAGTAGAAATAATTTTTCTGTACTATTTAACATGCACATTATTATTTTTTAATAGTTTCATTCTAATAAATAAATCATAAATTTCCTATCCTAAAATTCCTGTAACTTTAACTCAACGCGAAACTCCATTTCAGACCTTTTTAGACTTTCATATCCCCAACAACAACAGCAACAACAAAGTAATATGTAGGCTTACTTCACGGGTAAGCAAAAATCAAACAGTAATACGGGAAATGAGTTTGCAGTTTCTTCCGCTTGTTTACTTAAAAAGAAACAAAGCCGAAATGGGACTTTTACTTTTAGGTGAGAACATATTCTTTATTGAAGGTGATAACTTTTTCAGTGCACAAGAATAACAAGTCGCTGCCTTTATCAGCCAGAGGCTTTAAAATCAAGACATGACAAACTTTCCTTTACCTCACTGATCGCCATTTGTTACTTACCGGCCGTCATTATTATCAAGTGTTTGATGTTTTTTAAATATGAAACTCTCTCGTAATGCATTTTACCTTTTTCCTCAGGAAAATGTTCATTTTTATAATTTATTTGCGGTGACCAAATTTTTTTCTTTTGGTCTTTTTGAGGATTTAATATATTCTATGAAATGGAATTATAATATTTTCTTTGCCATGTGTTCGTATAAATCAAATTTATTAACTGTCTGCACGCGTGATTATTAATTCATAATTTGCTGGAATCTTTTTTATGAGATGTGTTCAATTATACATAACAAAGATCAATTTTCAATTGATTAGTCTTCCGATAATTTTGTCCAAGCTAGAAAGAAATATGTCTGATATTATTCTCACTTCTTATTCAACCTTATCATTCTAGATTAGAAAAATCAATGGCTATGTTTACTTCATTACCATTTTTATGTTCGTTTTCTATCATCCTTATTTAATATTATAATAATTGTGAACTAAGATAAATAAAAAATCATGACAATGGAAGGGATAATATTAATCTTTTTGCCTGTTTCAAATCGTAAGAACGAGATAAAAAATATCGCTATTTTCTTTGAATATCCATCCAGACTCTTGCTTGTAATGCAGATGTAACCCAACACATTTCTTATTTATTCCTAGCAATTAGTTGGAGTTTGCTCTACATAAACTGAGTTTTTCTTCATTATTTCACATATTTTGAAAGGATATGTGGACTGGGACCTAACTATATACTCATAAGACCGTTAGTATCCATATTTCTTCCATTTTATACATTTCCAATTCATCCTGTAGTCATCAATAGGTGTTCAGGGAAACTCGTTAATTTTCATTATAATGAAATAGGTATAATTTAAATTTGAGAGTATTTTTTTTTTCTTTTCCAGAATACTAAACCTTTTCTGTATTGTTTTTCTATATTGTTTCCATATCAAGAGGGTCTGCAAGGTACCGCGCCACTATATATTACATTTTTACATGGAAATAAGCAATTTTCTATATGAGAAACCTGCTTAACAAAGCGTCTCTTTTATAAAAGTTATAAAAAAATATTACAATGATGGAACTCAAAACTTGTTCAAGTGGAATCCTTTTAGAAGTAATCTGTTAAAATCAGGGAAGCGGATAATCCCATTGGTCCTCAGGTAAAATATAGCTGTCTTATCCACCTGGAGAGGAATTTGTTTTGCCAGAGTGGATTTAGAAAAGTCGTCATAAATAATTTGCCATATTTATAGAAGGGCAAGGAACACTTAAAAAAATGTCACAGTTGTTGCACCGACAATTTCATCTAGGAAGGACAGGAAAATATAAAATTATCCAGTGGAAACTATATCTTCACTATTAACCCAAAATCTGTTGATGGTAACTAACATTTATTTGTATATCATATAAAACAAAAATACCTGCCCCAATGAGAAGTGGCGACTTCGTTCATCTATGAGAACGGCTCAATATAAACTCAGCCGCCACGTCACGCGGCTTCCTCTAAAAGGTAATATAAATAAATTTATAAATAGATACCATTCCTCTATATGGCAAAGCATAGTGGAGAGTGATGTTATTCCAAATGGTGAGGTGTACGATGATATTTAGTTATTTGGGAATACTTTTCGTTGTCATAAATGACTTTCAGTCAATTCTCACCTCCCTAAATACATAGATTAAATTGTCGATTAACCAAACAACGTCCCAGGCAGTCTCGCCTTGGGTCAATGATAAAAAGAAACCATTTGTGTGTGTGTGTTTTTTTTAGATAAATCATTAAGACTGCGATTCTAAAAGAGCCGCGCTGATATATATTTGCAATAGCCAATTCAGAAAGGACTTGCGTCCTTTGCGTTGACTTTATCGAAGGACATATTATGTCTGTTATAAAAACAAATAAATGTAAAATACTAGTAAGCATGAGAAATAAAAAACAATTTGAGGTGCAGTCGCCATACAGAAAATAAGATCACGTGCTGATATAGACAAGGATATATGGGGCATTGGAGGAAAGAAGCCGAGAGGAAGAGAAAAATATAAATCAAAATAAATGGGAAATAATTACCGAGAAGAGCTAATCAATAAATAGGTATTAGAATGAAAGATGCAAATGAAGTGATGTTGTCTAAGATGAATGTAATACAGACTCGATGGAATAAGTATTTGAAGAAATATTGAAAATACAGCTGAATGAGGCAAGAGTAAAGAAAGGTTGAGAATGTTTGAGAAATTGACTGTCGAAGATATGAGAAGGTCAGTAGAGAGGTTGAAGAATTGAAAGTCATCAGAAGCTAATGAAATCATTCTTCACAGTCAGGTGGTTAACATGACCTCGTTCTGGAATTCCGGTTGCAGGTTCGAATCCTACTATGGGTGTCAGAATGTGTTCAGTTTGTTCTTTATTTGGTTGTTAGGTTTTGTAGTGACATACGTATTCAAAACGTGTGAATAACGAGGAGTTAAGAAGGCATTGTAGCCAGTACACAACCACAACTACATATATATATATATATATATATATATATATATATATATATATATATATATATATATATATATATATATATATATATGCATATATGTGTGTGTGTGAGTGTGTGCAAGCTGACCAATCTAGGGGTGTCCCTGGGAAATGTCTGATTACAACTGATAAACTCTCTCTCTCTCTCTCTCTCTCTCTCTCTCTCTCTCTCTCTCTCTCTCTCTCTCTCTCGTAGTAGCCATCTTGCTTGGTGAGACGTACCCGCGTGAAGTCAGATTAATCAACAGATATCACAAGTTTAACATACGACTAGAATTTGAGAAATATCTAGAAGTGTTCGTGAACTATCGGTGATAAGATTACTGTGAAAATAGTAGGATAAAGCGTCTTCTAAGTTAGTTTATCAAGTGTAATACTATAAATCAGAACAAGATGGCAGTAAGTTCCAACTGCGGGAAGAGGTGGCGTAATTTGGCGTGTTTAGCAGATTCGCAATACGATGAGGTAGCAGGAAGGGAACTGGCATTTCTCATCTATGAAATCAGCAACAGTCCTAACCAAAAAGATACAAAAGCATTCATAGATATATTAGAAGGATATAATCCTTCAAACTGGAACAAATCTAATGAAAACATCTTGAAAATAATTGAAGAAGTTCCAAATAAAATCCAAGTGGCCAAGAGACTCATAAAGAAAATATACATAAACCAACATATTCCGACAAAGAAAATGAATAAGGTGAATCTTGTGAATATCCTAATTGATGCATTAGGAAAAAGAATGCCAAAAGCATGCAAACTGTGTAAGGTTTGGTATAGCATAGTCAATCCACAAAACCTAATCAGAAAATGTGCTGCATGCAACATTCCGACCCATCCACAGTGTGCTGAGGTAATACAAGATTTGAGAAAAGATACAAGAATTTTTGGTTCAACATGTCTATCATGGATAGACAATGTTATTAAATCAAGATTGAATGTACAAATAGTTGAGGATGAAGAAGAAGAGAAGAGGAAGAAGAAGAAGAAAAAGAAGAAGAGGAAAACGGAAGCGAAGTAAACAAAAATGAAATGACAGAAAAAAAATAAGGAAAACAAAGAACAAGATAAAAGTATGGATGCAGAGATACTCATTGATACTACATATGAGGCAATAAAGCAGCATACCTACGAAGAAATAAATTACGATATGACAACAGAAAAGCAAATCCCGAAGAGGCTCTACCCAGATCTACACAATGACGGGAAAGAGGAAAAAATAGACAAGAAAGACAAAATCTGCAACCTTTTGAAAAGAGGGAATTGCAGATTTGGAGAAAGATGTTACTACAAACATCCTAAGATATGTCAAAACTATGAAATATATGGTAAATGTGCATACTTAGATGGATATGGGGATGATTGCAGAGATCTGCATCCAAAAATATGTAAAAACCTAAAAGAAGGAAAAGGATGTAAGTTCGACAAAAAATGCAAATATATGCACCCTGTAGCCATGAATCATAATCAAATAAATAACCAACCAAGTAATAAATCCAAAATAAGAAAGAAACAAATAAAGAGAGAAATCAAGAATATCAGGTAAAAGAGAAAAGCAAACCAGCAATGTGATATGCAGAGGTGTCAGCAAAAAATTTCAAAGCATCAGCTCCGAAATTCTACTCAAGAGATAATAACTGTATTTATTATGCAAGAGGATATTGCAGAAACGGAGAAAATTGCAGATTCAGACACAAAATGAATAATTATGATGAAGGAAGATCAAATATTATGGAAAAGTTGGATTTTTTAATGTCAGAATTTCTGGAAATGAAAAAAAGAACAACATACCAGAACAGGAAAGAGACATGGAAAATCCTTATTACTACCATTATTAAATGAAGGAGAAAACACGCAAACCATCATAGTGATGAATGCGCAGGGTTTAGTTACGAGTAACTCAAAAAGAAAAATAGAGTACTTAGAAGAACTAACCCAAAATGAAAAGAAAATAGATATAATGAATATAAGTGAAACCTGGTATTCCCAAGAGACTGGGAATGATGATCAAATAAAAGGGTTCCAAACTTATAGATCAGATAGAAAAATAGGAATCAAGGGGGAACCGCAATATATGGGAAAGACAAAAAACAAGGAAAATATATGAGAAATATAGTAACTCAGAATGTGAACTAATAGCGGTAGAATTTGAATCTGAAAAATTGATGAACATAGTAATATATAGACCTCCTAATACTAAAGAGTTTGACTTAATAATTGAAAAATTGGATGAT
Source organism: Macrobrachium nipponense (assembly GCF_015104395.2). NCBI lineage: Eukaryota > Metazoa > Arthropoda > Malacostraca > Decapoda > Palaemonidae > Macrobrachium > Macrobrachium nipponense. The sequence goes on from NC_087200.1 coordinate 46,092,411, forward strand.
ATATGTAGAAATCACAAGGACTGGACTATTCTCCTATCTGGTGACTTCAACTTTCCTTTCGTAGAATGGAAAGAACGAATAGGAGATTGTGGTTGTACTTATACATATAAAAAAGAGAGTAATAGTAGTGCAGAAGATAAGAGGCAATTTGAAAAGCTATTAGATATGCTACTAGAATACAACATTCAACAAATAAATCACCTGCCAACAAGAAAGGAAAATACTTAGACCTAGTATTTTGTGAACGAGATGATTATGTTAAAGAAATAATAGTTTATAATGCGAGTATTTCAGACCATAATGTCATAGAATTAACAGTTCATTCCAAAGCAAGTGAAAATAGAGATAAGCAAGAAATGAAAAAGTGGGAAGGATATGGAAAATACAACTTCTACAGTAAAAATATAAAATGGTCAGAAATTAATGAAGAATTAAACAAAGATTGGGATAACATTTTCGTAAGTGATGACATAAGGGTAAATACGGAGATATTATATAAAATATTGGAGAAAAAATAGTGGAAAAATATATACCGAAGAAGAAAAGTAAACATCATTCATGCATACCAAGAGACAGAAGGATCTTGTTCCAGAAAATCAGAAAGTGGAAAAAAGGTCTTGCAAAAGAAAAAAATGCATGGAAAGTTATAGAACTAAAAAGTAAGATAGAAAATGCAGAACAAAAGATTATACAATCAAAAGAAAATGAAAAACGGGACTTGGAAGAAAAAACCCTATTAAATATCAAGCAAAACCCCAAACTATTATACTCATATGCGAAGATGAATAAAAGAAGAATAGAAAATAGGCCCTGAGAATTGAAGGGAGATTAACGAATGAAAAAAACGGAAATTTGCAACATACTGGCAGAACGATATAAGAGAGAATTCACCCCTAGAATAGATAATGAAGATAATGATATAGAAGTAAGGGAAGAAAATAGTGAATATTTAGCTGACATAGAAATTAATGAAGCTGATATTGTGCAGGCAATTAATGAAATTAAAAATGGAGCTGCTGCAGGGCCGGATGGAGTCCCTGCTATTTTGTTAAAGAAAGTAGTTCATTCTATCGCAAAGCACTTGCAATATTATTAAGACAAAGTGTAGATACAGGCAAGATTTATGATGAGCACAAATTAGCATATATCACCCCTACTTTCAAAAGTGGATCAAGACTAGAGGCAAGTAATTATAGGCCTGTGAGTCTAACATCACATATTATGAAAGTGTATGAAAGGGTAATGAAGAAAATATTATGAAACATTTAATAAAAAATAATTGTTTAATATAGGACAACACGGTTTCGTACCGGAAAAAGTACACAAAACCAACTGTTAGTCCACCGTGAGAACATATTCAAAAATATGAAAAGCGGAAATGAAACAGATGTGGTTTATCTAGACTTTGCAAAAGCTTTTGACAAAGTAGACCATAATATATTAGCAAAGAAAATTAGGAAACACAATATCGTAGATAAAGTAGGAAGATGGTTAAAAGAATTTTTACACAACAGAAAACAGATAGTTATTGCAAACGATGAGAAATCGGATGAAACCAAGGTAATATCCGGTGTGCCACAAGGTACGGTGCTAGCTGCAATAATGTTTGTTATTATGATTGAAGACATAGACAGTAATGTTAAGGATTCGGTAGTGAGTAGTTTCGCTGATGATACAAGAATAAGTAGAGAAATTACTTGTGATGAAGATAGGAACGCTCTACAAAGAGACCTTAACAAAGTATATGATTGGGCAGAGGTAAATAGGATGGTATTTAACTCTGATAAATTTGAATCAATAAATTATGGAGACAGAGAAGGAAAGCTATATGCATATAGGGGACCTAATAATGAGACAATCACAAATAAGGAAGCAGTTAAAGACCTTGGTGTGATGATGAATAGGAACATGTTATGCAATGATCAAATAGCAATTCTGTTGGCAAAATGTAAAGCAAAAATGGGAATGTTGTTACGGCACTTCAAAACAAGAAAAGCTGAACACATGATTATGCTTTATAAAACATATGTTCGTAGTCCACTTGAATATTGCAATATGATATGGTACCCACACTATCAAAAGGATATTGCACAAATAGAGAGTGTACAAAGGTCCTTTACAGCTAGAATAGAAGAAGTTAAGGACCTAGACTACTGGGAAAGACTACAATCCTTAAAATTATATAGTCTAGAAAGGAGAAGAGAACGCTACATGATAATTCAGGCATGGAAACAGATAGAAGGAATAACAGAAAATATCATGGAACTAAAAATATCAGAAAGAGCAAGCAGAGGTAGATTAATAGTGCCCAAAACTATACCAGGAAAAATAAGGAAAGCACACAGGACATTAATCCACTACGCACCAGCATCGATAATGCAGCGTCTATTCAATGCGTTGCCAGCTCATCTGAGGAATATATCAGGAGTGAGCGTAGATGTGTTTAAGAATAAGCTCGACAAATATCTAAACTGCATCCCAGACCATCCAAGATTGGAAGATGCAAAATATACCGGAAGATGTACTAGCAACTCTCTGGTAGACATTAGAGGCGCCTCACACTGAGGGACCTGGGGCAACCCGAACGAACTGTAAGGTCTGTAAGGTAAGGTAAGGTCACACACACACACATTCCCTTATTCCTATGAGGGCCGAACTTGGCCTCAAAGTGCTTCAACCTTGAAAAACTATGGATTGCATTTTAATATCTGTTGTTTACATTTATTTTTTAATGTCACCCTTTCTCACCCCCTTTCCTATTGGATGACCTTAGACTTGAAGGGCATCGGGAGTGTCACTATTCATCTCAGCGGAATTAAAAACTATGGATTAGACACTAATATCTGTTGCTTTGGTTATTTTTACATTTCACCATCATCCCACTCGTTCTCAACACCTTCCCCCGCCCCTCTCCCGCTCATATCAGGGCTGAACTTGGACCTGAAGGGTATCTCAGCGACCTCAAAAACTATGGATTAGGCACTAAAATCTGTTGTTTTCGATTATTTTTACATATTACCCCCTTACCACCCCTTTCTCACCCATCCCTATTGGGCTGAACTTGGACTTGTGAATGTCACTATTTTTCTCAGTGACCTCAAAATGTATGGATTAAACACTCATATCTGTTGTTTTTGTTTTATTTATATTTCACTCCCTTCCCACCCATTTCTCACCGCCTGTCCCAATTTTGGCTAAACTTGGACTTAAAAGGCATTGGTAATGTTACTATTTTTCCAAGTGTCCTTGAAAGATATGGATGAGACACTTCTAATATTTATAATTTTGGTTATTTTCACCCCTTCCTATCCCCTTCTCATCCCCCTCCTATTCAAGGCTGAACTTGGTCTGAAAGGGCATGGGGAGTGTCACTATTTTTCTCAGTGACGTCAAAAACTATGGAATAGACACCAATATCTGTTATTTTGGTTATTTTTACATTTGACCCACTTCACACGTTGTTCTTAACGGGCATCTGAAGTGGCATTATTCATCTCAGCGACCTTGAAATTTATAATTTAGACACTAATATTTGCTGTTTTCTGTAATTCTTACATTTTCCCTTTCCCCACATCTCCCCCCATCACATCAGCATCTGTAGTGCCAGTGACGTTTTAACCCGACAGTGTTCATTCCCAGAAGGTAAGTAGTATGTACACCAAGTCTGGTTGAAATTGCTCATTGCATGTCATATTGTATGTAGAACATACACAGACACAGACACCCACACACACACACACACATACCCACCCACACACACGCACACACATATATACATATATATATATATATATAGTATATATATATATGATATATATATATATATCATGTATATATTTATATATATATATATATATATATACTATATATATATATATATATATATATATATATATATATATATATATATATATATATATATATATATTATATATATATATATATATATATATATATATATATATATATATATATCTATATATATATATATATAGTATATATATATATATATATATATATATATATATATATATATATATATATATATATATATATATATATATATATATATATATATATATATATATATATATATATATGATGTCTTTTACAGTATTACAACAGTAGAATATGAAGGTAAAAGGCCAATAAAACGCTATCTGAACGTGGTAACTATAGTTTCGAGCTTCCTTCTGTACTCCTGATCACTTGTTTAATATGGACATAGGATGTCTTATAATAGTATACAAAGCATATGTGTAAGGGTTACATTAAGAAATACATATTCCATATGTATAAATAAACTAATGACAAAAAAGGTCACTGTTGAGATAACAAGGAGTGTGATAAGAGTTGATAAACAGGACGCAAGCTAGGCTTGATGTATTGAATCAGCAGCGCCCTGGTTTGCATTTGCCTGTGGTAATCAAATCTACTATTGTATCAAAAAGGTGACAGTGCTTCGCCTGAGAACCTATTGACATATAACCCAGACGTCTACGTGACTTCCTCTCACATGTTCGTCTGTCTGTATGTTATGTATGCTGAGCTAAGCTGTGCTCTCCTATACCTTTGTAAATGCATTGTAACTTAGAACTCTACTTTCCCTCCTAGAATCAGGTTCTCCTAACCACCTTCTTGCCTTCTACTCAAGGGATGTAGTTTTGCAAATATAACATTGTTAAGTTATCATCATGAGTTTGAAACATCTCTACCTTTATACCCAAAGAAAATACTGACTTAGAAATTATCGTCGCAATCTCAGACGAGGATGGGAAGTATACCACACGATACTTGCGTATAACATCGCAGGTCTAAATAACCTCACAGTGCAGCCTTGTTATACAAGGCGTAGCACAAACATTGGTGGCAGCTTACCGGGTAGAAGCCATCGGAAGACAACACAGCTGGCTGCCCGGACTCGGACTATTCCACATCATCCGAAGACTGACAAAATGTAACATATCAGAAGTCAACGAAGGCGAGAGAATCTTCAAGCAACTTTGAATCTCTTATGGCAACATAAGAAACGTCTCTCATTAATAATCATTCGAGAGGGTGTATCATCATTACTGAGTGTCCCCGGCACTTCAAGAAACAAACCGGATGTGTCTGCAGAATCGGATCACAATGGATAAGGCAACAGGAAACGAATCATTCAACAAATAAACACCGAACAAGCAGAACACGAACTGAGAATTCAGGTCACTGCGGGAAAGCAACATCAGAAACCAAGGCTGTGACGTCACCTAAACAGCAACATCATCCTCTTATATACTGAAGCTCAGTACAATTCTTTATTCATTCTGGTGTGTGACTTTGAGTGTTATCCTTACACAAGATCGATCGTCCATTATTCCAGGGGGTGAGTTATACGTTATTCTTAATCTTCCTTTCTTGCAGGAATCTGTCTTCAACTTGGATTCTCGCTCAGCAGGCCTTTTTATCTTTGTTGCTAATTTTTTTTTCTTCCAGAAGTTCACCAGAAATATCCTTATCATATTATCTGTTTTTAATCTTATCATTTTGGGAGACTCTGTTATTATCTGTAACACATTCTTTCTTATCTTATACTGAATATGCGTTTAAGCAGTGAATGTTCGTATCTATACAGTTATATTGGTAAGACTGCTAGGAACGGTATTGGTCAGAAAAAACACAAATACAAGGGGAACACCTGCACACTCAAAAACCTGGAAGTAACATTAACTTGGTTCAGGACAATAATTTCTCCTCTTCAAGGTCCTGGACGAAAATTTAGTTTCGGATTCTTTGAGTTATACACTTAATTTCATCTCTATGACTCAACTTAACTTTAAACAACATAATTGGGTTACGGGAAGGAACATGGCTGTGAAAGATTTTATTAGGCTCACATATTTAACCTGCTTGACAGTTATGTTGCCAGAAGCCTTGGTACGCTGTTTTGACAAGAAACTATCGCCCGACAGTATGGAGCTAGACGTATATAAACAAATTAAGAAACAAATGTCTAAGTGCACAGATCTGGACCCCTTGCTTATTCAAGTTTTTGCAAAGAATGAAAGTAAACCACAACAAGTAAATATTGTTAATAATAACGCAACAGGGGTAACTTGTTTTAATTGTAAGCGCGCAGGGCATTTGAATGCAGACTGCCGAACGCGTTATTCTTCAATTCATAACAGCTCCAGTCATTCTTACAATCGTTGCTTCTCACGTAATCTACAGCAACATAATGCTAAAACCACACAAAATATTGCCAATGATAATAAGAAGAAGAATCCTCATTACTATAAGAAGAAACAGGCAAACAGTAACGCTGTTCAAAATCAGAGACAAACAAATCGTGTTTCAGGAAATTCTGTTCCCGGGCCGTCGAACCCAAACTCACAGAGTCAGTCAAATTTTTAGAGTGTGCAATGCAAATCAAATACCACGTAATTAACAAGATCTATGTGAGACACAGAATTTTCCTATGAACCACACGACCGAATCCAAAAATCCAGTGCAGGTTCCCAAAGGCTTCCACCGTATACATGCTATTATCAGTAAAGATGAATTACGTCCTACATTGCATGCGGTAAATTTAGAGCACCGACCCATCACACTGTTTTTTTATTCTGGTAGTCCACGTAATATCAGGATTTGTGGACTCATCACATGTTGTTTTCGAACTTCCCTATTGAGAAGTCCGGAATACGGCTCTCGGGTATTGGAAATAATGAATTAAGTGTAGTAGGAGTAACTCAAATTCAGTATAAGGTGGGCAAGTGCACGCTTACCGATACCTTTATAGTTGTACAAAACATTGATATGTATCCAGCTGTAATTATAGGATACCCGTCTATGGGCATTCAAAACATTATCTTAGCCCCTGCCAAACACGGCGTGTATATCAAAGGAAAATTCTATAAATCTTCTAACACCTTAAAACCAGTTTTGGACAAAAAAAGAGACAAACAATCAAACAGTAACGTACATTGAGGAACCAATCACCTGTCTCATGAATCATGACATTGTTCAAGCGACCCAACAGAATTCTCGCACACTCATAATAGCAGCTTGCATGCAAACTCTCGAGCCGAACGTACCTTCAAATATATTAGTGCATGTATAGAAGACTTTGCCGGGATCTGAAATGTTAATCCTTTCCGACTCTCTGAAAATTAACGGACTGTCCGTAACACAAGTTAACATTGAAGTCTGTAACCATTTGAATACCAATCTAGTGATCCACAAAAATCAACACATCGTGCATGTGGAAGTTTATAAATATCTCATTCTTACCGTTGCTGAAATTAATCACGCTCAATCAGTTGTGGATGAATCCCTCTTACAATCTATCAAAAGTAAAATCAATAAAAACATTCAAGAAGAGGAGATTCAGCAGAATTTGTTTTATCTTTTAACTCCATTACTGAGGGATCTTCGGGAAAAACGGATGTCATTGAACACCAAATACGGCTAAAAGACAAGCATAAAGTCATTTACATACCTTCGTACCGACTCCCTATGAAATTCCAGAATGAGATCAATGATGAAGTAGGTAAAATATTAGAAGAAGGAGTCATTAGGAAATCGAACAGCCCTTATAATTTCCCCTTAATCGTCATACCGAAAAAAGATTGAACCTGGCGTATTTGTGTAGATTTCCGTCGCTTAAATGAGGAAACGATTCCCGACCGATTCCCAGTGCCATGTACTAACGACATTTTATCCTTGTTAGGACAGAGCAAATATTTCACCAGTTTGGACTTACTTAAAGGCTTTCACCAGATACCTTTAGAAAAAGAGAGTATCCCATACACCGCCTTCAGCACAGCCAGGGGACATTATGAATTTTTACGTATGCCTTTAGGTTTACGTTGCACCCCAATTACATTCACCAGAATGACTAATATAGTGTTTGGAGACTTGTCACGGGATACCCTACATGCCTATATGGACGACCTTGTAATCTTTTCTAATACCTTAGAAGAACATTTACGTAAACTAGAGCTAGTGCTAAAGAGACTAAGGCAACATAATTTAAGAGTAAAGATAACTAAGTGTGATTTTTTCAAAACAGAACTAGTATATTTAGGTTTTACGGTGTCTAGTCAAGGTCTTAAGGTAGTTCACGATAAGGTGTCGGCTATTCATAACTTTCCAATACCTACTAACGTCAGGGGGATACAGCAATTTTTAGGCTGTAGGGGGTATTACCGCCGTTTTATACGCAATTACTCAATTATAGCTGCTCCTCTAACCGATCTTATGAAGAAGGGCGTAGATTTTATATGGTCTGAAAAGCATCAGTACCTTGAAAGAGGAATTATGCAGTTCACCTATCTTAAAATTCCCTGACTTCAGTAAGGAATTCTTTATCGCAACTGATGCCTCAGACGTAAGGGTAGGAGGGGTACTGCTTCAGCAATATGACAAACAGTTCTTCCCTATAGCTTTTTATTTACGTAAACTGAGACCTTCTGAAAGTAAATATGCAGTAATAGACAAGGAAGGGCTAGGTATTGTTAACTCACTAGTACATTTTAAGTTCATAATTTCATAATATACAACTATCCCAAAAGAACTTGGTGGCATATGATCATTCAAGACTTTGGCGCAAGGATAGAATATCTACCTGGGAAAGCAAATATCATTGCTGACATATTATCATGCAACCCCGCGCCATCTTGTATAGAGCCATTAGCTGAACTAGTAGATATATCAACATCCGTGCCTATTGTTAAAACTGTATCTGAACAGGAAGACCCGGGTTGGAGCGCTGAACTTGTACAGACTGAACAAAGGAAAGATCAGCAGTTAAAGAAAATTATAGATGCTTTGAACGGGAATCCTAAAGAAAAGGAATATGTGAAGTATACGCAGCAGAATTATATAATTAAGGATAATATTCTGTGTAGGTCCGTGACAAGGAAAACCCACAGCACCCCGCAGGTGACTAACGACCAGGTAATGGTTCCAATCTCGCTTATACCAATTGTTTTAAACTGGCTGCATTCCAATCCATTACATGGTCATCCAGGGTTCTCTATCATGTCACAGAAAGCCAAATCACTATTTTATTGGCATACGATGCTTACAGATATAAAAAAGCACATAGCTAATTGTCACATTTGTCATGAAAACAAAGGGCACACTAAGACACCTGTCAGCTTGGTGGCCTATCCCGTGCCCAACCAACCCTTTGAAAGAGTACACTTAAATTTATTAACAGGGTTTTACGAGTCTGACCGAGAAAATAAGCACCTCTTAGTGTTAATAGATGCCTTGACTCGATATACAGAATTGATAGCACTAAAAACTAAAACCGTAATTGAATGCGCTAGGAAATTTACGAGTGCTACATTTGTAAACATGGAATTCCACACATGATAATCTCTGACTCGGGTGGAGAATTCAATAATCATTTCCTTAACTCGTTGTGTGAATTCCTTTGCATTAAGATAATCAATACCATGATTTATCACCCAGAGTCTAATGGATTAGTTGAGAGGGCAAATAGGAAAGTGTTAAATGTCCTACGAGTTACACTTGGGGAATGGATCCCAACTGGGATATTGCCATACCAGCGGTTCTAAGTACTCTTAACCATTCATATCATGTATCTATCAAAATGTTGCCGCACGAGGCATTGTACTGTACCCCATCTAGGACACCTTTCCATGTATTTACGCCTACAACCCATTTATCAAATCCCCTACGAGATGTTATGGAAGCAAGTGTAAGCCGATATAATATACTTCATAAGAATTTAGAAGAATCACAAATCATAATGTATATACAAGTATATGCTCGCAAGGAATTAAACTACAAGCTAACACCTAAGTTTGAAGGACGGTTTAGCATTTTAGAAATGAGAGAAAAAAAGAGAGAAGAATTTATGTATGCCTATATATGAAACATAACTAATAAAAGAATATCTATGAAACTTGCATGATAAAAGTATGTATATATAATATTTGTATGAAAATATTTTTTCTGTTTTGTATAGAAGTAGCTAATTCAAACATGAGTAATTACATATATTTCACTAATTGCAGGTTTCAAACATGAAGCTTATATTGTTCGGATTGGTACTATTTGTTCAGACATTCTTGTCGTGTGGGAAGATTGCTAAAACAAAAAATATACATTTTACAAATGGCTCTATAATTGAAAGAACAGAGGACGTTTTCATTACAGCAAGCAATATAGTTCTAGAAGTTGATTTGCGAGCGATTTTCCTGCCAGAAGTTGATGTCATTAACCTAAAAAGCGACTTGTCGCGGTTTGCCGAATCATTGAATCAGTTACATCAACGTCATTTTCCTCTTAATCCAGAGATTTCGCTAGCGCAAACGTTAAGTGTTGCAGAAATGTTATCATTCGACTTGCAAAACAAAACTGCTGAAGCAGAATGTTTGGCTCGTGATTTGCTTATGTGGACCGTGAGACATACTAGCCTAGAAAGACGTAACCCGTTTATATTTGCGGTGCTCAATGTCTTCGGGTCTGTAGCAAGTTTAGGTTTAGGAATTTCAAATCGTCTTAAGATTAATGATCAGAATAAGAGAATTGAATTTTTGCAACATGGAAATGAATTAGTTTTTTCTGAACTTCATAAACAAGTATCATCAATTAATCAACTTATGACATTGGTGAACGAACATTCCAGTAATATCAATCAGATGATGGATGTGCAACACTTGCTGGCAACATTAGCATATTACAGTTCTAAGGTAGACCATATCCGTACAAAAATTTCACATTTTATTGAAAAGTCAAAAGACTATGTGGAAGCTATCACACTGGCTACAAAGGGTGTTCTGTCGCCACATCTTTTGCCTATCAAAGATTTAACATTAACTTTAGAGAACGGACGAGAGAAACTTGGTTATATTCCTTTGTTAGACACACATAAGATAGAATTTTATTATAGCTTAATATCAGTGAGTGTTGAGAATAACAGGATCATGATTATCATTCCTTTTAATTCTTCTGATGCCTGGGAATCTTACAAAATTGCACCGTTTCCAACTTTCATGACGAATAACTCATTATCAGTAATATCTAATCTGACGGGACACGTATTGATTTCCCCTAATAAGGAAACATTTACGGTTATCAGAGACCTGGATAGGTTCACTCACTGTTCAGAAGCCATGGGTAATAAAGTTTGTACAGCTGACTCCTTTGAATTCCACCATATATCAAGTGACCCATGCGAGTTAGGTCTAGTGCTAAACGGCTCTCTCTCTCACACACGTGAACGATGTCTGAAACAACTTTACCCATTTGACGAGTATAAGTTCGCTTACAGGCTGAATAATGGATCATGGATACGATACGACAGAGCAGGGTTTCACGTCGATGCCCAGATGGATCAACAGCCTCTTCACGGATGTTCGTCGCTGCGGACGGCTGCAGTGAAGTCACAGCCAAATACACAGTCCGTGGAGTAAGCATCATCATAAAGGAACGAGCTTACTTTGCAAATTTTTCTTGGTCGAGTACCATCATCCCAGCTTTACCCCTTCCATACAATACGAAAGTGGCCCATCAACTATCCAAACTGTCTGGTATGGACTGCACTTCAAGGGCTTAGCCTGTCGACGAGGATCTACGGTTCTACACACTGCTGGCTAGGACATGCGTGTTGGTGGTGGTTCTGGTCACCGCTAACGTATTTGCTTGGCGTAGGTTGAGGCAAACAAGAATGGATCATCAACAGAATGTCGTACCCCGTCCTGACACTTACCCATTAGCCCTAAAGGCATTTGACTTTAGAGCCACTTGAAACTGGCCATTACATTTGACTTGATGGGAAATGTTTGGTATTGTGTTTTGTGTGAAAAGCGGTTTGAATGCTGGCTAAATGTGTAACAGAAACCTCCGTGGCATTGCATTCCATATGTAAAGTATGAGAAGCTTAATTATCATTTATCATTCAATATATCTGGTAGCACACCTAATATAATCAATTGAAGTTCTACAATGAATCAATATGCCTGTGCGTGTTACCACCAGGAATCTATATGATGTGCACACTTATCTGAATCTATTTTTATATTAATCAGGTAGCAAGTATTCTTGAACAGTTACCAATTATCTTATTTTAATCATTATGTACATGCATATGCTAATCAGGTAGCACCTATTCTTAATCAGTTACCTTTTATCTTATCACATTTTTGGTACCATTTTATTTCTTAACCGTATATGATTTTTAGAATGTAATTCTTGTGTCATGTAATCATCAGCCATACGTCAGTACTTTCTGTTGAATATATATTCTCATGGCTAACAGTATAAAACTATCATTATGTATGACATGTTATCTTTAATATTAGTACGGTATCATATGCATTTACCTTGTACGTGGATCTGTATCTTCCATGTAATATTCATTACTTATGAGTATTTCTATATATATGATTTTTTTTATATAAGCAGTTGCATATCATTCCTTAACCACTTGATGGTTACTATGGGTTAACTATATATTCACATTAATTTCTCTATCACACTCCTTTGAGTCATATGTTAGTCAAACTTTACTGTTCAGCAATTAATGCAAGGGTTACATTAAGAAATACATATTCCATATGTATAAATAAACTAATGACCTAAGAGGTCACTGTTGAGATAACAAGGAGTGTGATAAGAGTTAATAAAAAGGACGCAAGCTAGGCTTGGTGTATTGAATCAGCAGCACCCTGTTTTGCATTTGCCTGTGGTAATCATATCTGCTATTGTGTCAAACAGGTCACAGTGATTTGCCTGAGAACCTATTGACCTATAACCCAGACGTCTATGTTACTTCGTCTCACATGTTCGTCTGTCTGTATGTTATGTATGCTGAGCTAAGCTGTGCTCTCCTATACCTTTGTAAATGCATTGTAACTTAGAACTCTACTTTCCCTCCTAGAATCAGGTTCTCCTAACCACCTTCTTGCCTTCTACTCAAGGGATGTAGTTTTGCAAATATACTGTTATTAAGTTATCATCATGAGTTTGAAACATCTCCTCCTTTATACCCAAAGAAGATACTGACTTAGAAATTATCGTTTCAATCTCAGACGAGGATGGGAAGTATACCACACGATACTTGCGTATAACATCGCAGGTCTAAATAACCTCACAGTGCGGCCTCATTATACAAGGCGTAGCACAAACATATGTAGGTGTGGCAGTAAGTCTCTATTGATGACCCAGGAAGGATGGGAATTAAACTATTTCCTGGTGTCTTCTGGCCTCGTTGACTCCTGTCTGGCGACTCCTCCGGTGGTCAGATGTTCTTGAAAACACCTGCTTGAGAAGTGGCCTTATGATTAACTCATCGATGCAATCCGATTTCCAGTTTCCTCCTGACAGGTTCATACTGCTGGTTTGATTGATGATAGCAGGTTCCAGCATCTTCATTTTGTACGGACAGCTAGACATACTAATCACAAGAGAACAGAACAGATATGAGTTTACAGTATACAGGAAACCCACTTTCGCTATTTCATATATTCATTTCTTAAGTTACCCCATCTATCCGTAAAGATCATGGAGGGGGGCGACCTATTCCTCAAGGGGCTTAGAATGTGTTCAAATGGGAATGTAGATGAAGAATTCAACACGATCTGACATCACCTAATGCAACTACTTCACCTACCATTAAAGTGAAGGCTATTAATGAAGCGAATACAATATACAATAGAAGTCCCACTCACAACAGACAAACAGATTTCAACAATAAAATAAAACTTCCATACCATGAAAACATACAAAAAGCTGCAGAACACCTCAGGTCAAATAATACTTTCCTTTTCCATTATCCCAAATCCATCGAGAGTTCGCTCATTAACGTATATACTTAAATAAAAGAGGAGAAGTGTTTAAAAGATACCGTGTAGCAGTTATAATGAGATTCACGTTGGGGAAACTGATAGATCCATCTCGCAAAGTTTAGCAGACCACAAAAGATCAGTGCGATATGCGTCAGAGAACTTGGGGATATTCTTACACATTAGGGCAAAGGCCATACTATGAACTGGAGTGGGGCTGAGATGGTTTTCAAAAGCAGCTGTCCGTACAAAAGCAAGATACTGGAATCTGCTGTCATCAATCAAACCTGCAATATGAATCTGTCGGGAAGACACTGGAAACTGGATGATATCGACGAGTTAATCCTCAGGTCTCTTCTCAACCAGGTGATCAAGAACACCCAACCACCAGACGAGTCGCCGGACGGAAATTAATAAGGCCAAAAGAAACCAGGAATAATTTGATTCCCATCCTTCCTGGGTCACCAATGGAGACTTACTGCCATACCTACATATGCTTTATATATATACTCTTGTAAGATATCCTATGCCCATATTTTACCAGTGATCAGGAGCACAGTTCAAATAGTGTTTTATGTGCCTCTTATCTTGATATAGTGTTTTATTAGTGCCTCTTATCTTGATTCCACTCTACCCCAGAATTATTATATTTCATATATGTTAACCAAAGGGATTTATTTTTATTTATATGATTTCGTCGGCTCCCGGATGCGAACCTAGGAACCATGAAATCAGGACGTACGTCCTGATCTTGGTTCCTAGGTTCGCACCCGGGAGCCGACGAAATCATTATCAACTAAAATAATTCCTTTAGTTAACATATATGAAAATATATCAATTTCGGGTAGAGCGAATTAGATATTAAAGAACATTTGTTGTTTAATGCATATATATATATATATATATATATATATATAGTATATATATATATATATATATATATATATATATACATATATATATATATATATATATATATATATATATATATATATATATATATATATATAATATATATATATGTATATATATATATATAGTATATATATATATATATATATATATTATATATATATATATATATATATATATATATATATATTATATATATATATATATATATATATATATATATATATATATATGTTGTATGTATGTATGTATGTAACCAATATAGCATGAAGGAAATGTAAGGGAAACAAGGACTTGGAAGACTTGGAACACGTACTTTCGTAGTATATTCTACATTTTCAAGTTCACACTGAATAAAATAGAAGTTGACAGACCTTCATATATTAAAACAGAGAGATGGGGTGAAGTTACAGTTTCTTAATCTGGGAGGCATGTTATCTATGCAAAAGAGATAAGGAAAGTGGATCAAGGTATAATCCAGGATGGAGATTTAAATTCCTTGTTGACGTGGCTTCAATAAAAGCAGACTCCAACAGATTCCTTTTCGGTGATATTTGACCCTGCAGATTATCTAGGAATTAACCCTTGTCTTAAGCTTATGATCCACCATGCTCTTATACTTTATTCCTCTAGACATGGTATATTTGTGCTGAGACCATCTTACCTTTAGTTCCTTAGAAGTTCGCCTAATATAAATCTTATTACATTCTTTACAAGGAATACTGTATACAATATGTGTGAATTTGGCAGGCTAATCTTAATTTTTTCTTTCTCAAAATATTATTATATTTAAAATGGGTAAAGCCGGAATGATATTAGGATGAAATGGTTTACAGAGAATATTCTTAAATTTTTTGTTAATACCGACTAGATTATAATACATATTTTTTGTTTCTTTTTACTTTATTTTTATAAAGTAAAAAAAAATATGGAGGGTAACATAATGATTCTCCTATTTTGTTAATCATGCTAAACTAATCTTCTAAAAATTCTGGACTATAAATTCTAAGAGTTCTGAAATACGTACTGGAATGTGTTGACATCTTAATTTGTTTAGCATGTTTAGAGTAAATTTGAATATATGACAAGTTATTCGTGGGTTTCCTATATACTTTGAAACTAAAATTGGCATTATTTCTAAAAACTAAGACATCCAAGAATGGTGTACAATTATTTTCTTCACATTCTATTGTGAATTTTATGGTTGGTATAAGAGTATTAATTGTATGCAGGATATCAGGAATATTAACATTTTATTTTACAATACAAAAACAATCATCTACATATCTAACCCCCAAAAAACCTTAGAAAATAATTTTTTTGGAATAAATTTAGATTAAAAAATTTCCATGTAAATGTTATACAAGAGTGGTGAAAGAGGGTTACCCATGGCCATATCAAATATCTGTTCATAAAAATTATCATTAAAAGTGAATTTGCAATTCTTTATACAAAGGGATATCAAAGTAATAATAACATTGATTGGCAATTCTAAATTATAAAAGTCCAAATGTTGTGATAAAATTAATATTGAAGTAAGTCATTAATTGGATCTTTCGTGAATTAAGAATTTTTTTATAAGATGAGTTTAAAATTATTGATAAAATAGCAAATTCATTATGTTACCCTCCGTATTTTCTGGAACTTTGTAAAAATAAAAAAAAAGATGTATTACAATCCAATCAGTATAAACAAAGAATTTAAGAATAGTCTCTGTATACCATGTCATCCTAATTTCATTCCTTCTGCACCCATTTTAAAAACTATTGATATTAATTGAGTATTTATAAATATAATAATATTTTGAGAAAGAAACTAATTAAAAATAGCCTGCAATATTCAAACAATATTGTATACAGCATTCCTTATAAAGAATATATTAAGATTTATATTGGGCAAACTTCTAAAGAACTAAAGGTAAGGTGGTCTCAGCACAAATATACCATGTCAAGACGATTAACAAATAATGGCATTGAGGATCATTGTCTTAAAACAGGTCATGCTATTAACTGGGATAATTCCTCAATAATCCGCAGGGTCAAAGATCACTGAAAAAGGTATCAGTTGGAGTCCATTTTTATTGAAGCCATGTCAACAAGGAATTTAAATCTCCATCCTGGATTATGCCTTTATCCTCTTTCCTTATCTCATTTGCTTAGAGAACATGCTCCCCTGATTAACAACTGTAACCCAGCCCCTCTGTCTGTTCTTATATATAAAGATCTGTAAACTTCTATTTTATTCAGTGTGAACTTGAAAATGTACAATATACTATATATAATGAATGTAAATACAATTTGCAGGTATGTTCGTGGGTGAGAACGCAATCATGAATACGGTTATATGTAAAGTCTAAATGCATTTAGGAAATTTTTTTTTTAAACCTAAATTATTTTTTTTCTCCTTCCCTAACACTCTTCCTCTTCAGCACTATTAAGGAGTGGCTTGCCTTCGTCACAGGAGGTAACGTCATTTGCCCTTAACGCAGTTTCATATTTTTCTTTTCCGTTCGGTTCGTTCTGCAATTTATCAGGGATAAATCACATTTCTTTCTGGATCTGAGCGGAGGAAAATGATAGAAAAAATGGAAGTTTCCAAAGTCTCGGTCTTTCCTAATGTTGTTTTATTTTGTTCTATTTTGATAAATGTAACGATCTCATTTTCTGCCCCCTTCTCAAGCACTAACAGAAAAAGAGAGAATGAAAATATAAGTGAAGAATTTTTCTAATATTTTCAATGATAAATACATACTCCTGTTGTTCAAAGGAAAGAGTAAATTAATTGGGTAAATATGAGTATGGAGACATTTTCTCATCTTTGAGGTATGGAAGATGCATATATATATATGTATATATATGTGTGTATATATATATACACACACACATATATATGAATATATATATATATATATATATATATATATATATATATATATATATATATATATATATATATATATATATATATCTATCTATATCTATATATATATATATATATATATATATATAATTATATAATATATATATATATAGTATAGATAGATATATATATAGATATATATATATATAAAATGTGTGTCAGTGTGTATACATACATATATATATACAATTTTCGTTAAAAGCAATTGCTTTAGTGGCATCAATAAGTTTCTTGCAGGCATCTTCATACCGACGAAGTTTTTTTTCGGATTCTCGTTCGTCAATTTCTGGTGAAAAATACACAGACTTCCTTCTTCCATTTATTGAATTCTGTCGCGACAGCTGTTTCGCCTTATGGCATTATCAAGCGACTACTGACTTACATCTGGCCTTTTGGCCTATATATATATATATATATATATATATATATATATATATATATATATATATATATATATATATATATATATATA
>NC_087200.1:46115512-46130512 GCF_015104395.2 Macrobrachium nipponense
CATAACATTAAAAACGTGAAAGCAGTACCCCGTCGACGAAAATATTTGGTATGAAAAACTCCCAATGAAAGATAATATAATATATCTCAAAAATATATTGGGCATTTTGTTTCCATTACTCAATCGGTTTTTATATTTCACCATCCCAAAACGGGTGGTTTTCCATCTGCGCACGTAGTAAAAACATATGGAAAAATTTGCGATGCTGACACCAAATCACCAATGCTTAAAGATAACTTTACTTTCTCTGGACAAGAGTGGAACCTATAAATACAGTTTACTAATTGCTCCTTCCTAAGACAAGAAATAAAGCACTATACGCATTTACAGGACTGAATCCCTTGGGTACAATTAATGGCCCCTGCATGGGGAGTAACTTCTTCCTTAGTGGCCAACTGCAATTAAGATAGCATGACAATGAACAAAGTATACTACAATGTGCTATAGCCTAGTAGTAGCCAGTATTACCTGGACACACCTGTCCCAGAGCATGCCAGCGGCGTGGGATGGTGAGCCACCATGTCAAAAGGTAAAACAGCACCTAATAAGGGGTTGCATATCCCTGAAATTAATTTTCGGAACTTTGTCTTCCAGGATCCCTGTCTTATTTTTTGATAGATAAAATGAAATAATAAAATGAAAGAAAATGCTTGTTGTCCTTAAAGCATAAAACCAAATGGAATTGATTGAAATTTTCAGTGAACTCCTTTAAAAACATAGAGTTAGGGGCAAAGCAGATTTTAATGAATTTTCTGCAAATTCTGTGTGGTGGATAAACCCATTTTTCTCTCTACAATGAAAGGCCGAAAAAATATTTCCATTCACTTTGTTGAAAGCAACTATTGTCCTTTATCATATAGCGAAGCCGATTATCAATAAATCTATACCGATACGATATTTACCGTTTATGTAATTTTCACATTTTTTTATCATAAGGCTTTTTTTTATCAAAATTTGTTCATTCTTCGCCACCGAGGTTTTAGTTTATGTTTCATCCCACATGATACAAATATTGTGAATTTGCTTACCATTACATAGTAATGATGGTATACAGTGAGAAAATGTCTAGTTAAAGTCTTAGAAACTAGGTTATACAAAAGCGTTTTGACTTGTTACAACAGATAAAAAAAACACAAATTATAACTATATTTTAAAACGTTTGTTACCATGGTAATGATAATGATCTGATGATTATAAAGCAGTTAATAATGACTGATACTGTAGATTGATAACATTCTTAAATACATACGTGAACGTCTGTTTCAATAATAATAGAAAATTGCACCACCATAAACTAACATGGTATATCTACTTTCTATCTACAGGTGTTTTTAGGCGAATTTGCTATTACCTTTCAATATTCATATGAGTAAACAACAAATGATTACATTTAAAAGGACCATGCATAAGGATGTTTGGGGTAATGTGGAAATCCTCCTCACATTTTAATATTTGGCAGATCTTCTCTCTTTCTGTTTCTCTGTATTTATTTGTTCCTGTAAAACATTATTTTTGTGTGTATATCCATCCCATTGTCACGAAACCTAAACGCTCTTCCTATACATATCCCAATATTGATGTAGAATCTACTGATCACTTTTTACCCGATACACATGTACTTGTAAATGCCACAATGCCTCTAAACTTCTCGAATTCATTTAGCTTTTTCAGATGCGCTTGTCACTACGAAGCATTAACCCATCGGTGACCTTTCGTACTGCGACACCAGTTGGATATCCCAATTACTCAAGCAATCTCGGCTTCCTCTCTTTACACGACCCGGTCTTTTAGAAATTGATCGCGACGTTTCATCGACCACGACCCAACATAATAACATAATTCAATTCGAATTCCAGGACCTTCCAGCCCCTTTGAATTCCAGGACCTTCCAGCCCCTCTTCCGACCCCGATTGAGGCAGGAGGGAGCTGGGGAGGCAAGGGGGGTGTTAGACAAGGAGGGAGAGGCCTGTTGAAATAGCCATATACGCCCATGTAAAATGCATTACCTGTCTGTATAGGCCCGAGTTATTTGGGAAATGGCCGCGTAATGGCGCGGGCAGAATGATGGAGGGCTTCGTTTTACGCAAAGAACCGTTCCCGGAATTGTTCATTAGGGATTAATATTCGATGTCTGGAATGGCGGCGAATAAAGGACGTCGGGGAGAGGAAAAGGGATGATGGGTCGGATGCTGTCGTTACAATGATGATGACAGCTGAAATGGATAGCAAGGGATCATTTTCATTTGAAATTCTTGAAATGTGAGTCCGAGAGAGTAATTCATAAGCATTTGGTAAAACTGCACTGGGATTTAAACTCAGATAATATATATTTATGTAAAAATATGTTAAGAAAAAAAAAGGATTAAGGCGATAATCTGAAATTTTCATTATGCAATGAAGGTATTGGTGTGGGAATAGGTTGCTATTTTATAGAAGGGGTTTCCGAAATTTTTGTGAATACGGTGTAAGTAAATTATCATAGGAATAATGGAATAAGAAAGCATTTTGTTACCAAATTCAAAATTCAATTTTATTTAGAGTATTCACGGTAACTTATCACAAAACTTACTTGAAACCCTGTTACGACCATTGGATATTTCTTAATAATATGAATTCATCGATGATGGCATCTTAATTGATAATAGCTGCACACATTCAAATAAGGGACTCATTAAACATTCAAACAAAGGTCTGGAAATCAAACATAAAAATCCGATTAAGTTTTTTTTTTTTTTTCTAACTGCAGGCCATTGTATAATTTCTGAGAAAGATAAAATTTGGTTTATTGAAAATTTCTGAAAGTTAGATAAAGTAGTATATATATATATATAATATATATAATATATATATATATATATAATATATATATATATAGATATATATAATATAAAGAAAAAAATCTTTGTCATAACTCATCAGATCATCAGATCCAACCAAGTAACTGGAAAATTTAAAGAGAGAGAGAGAGAGATGAGAGAGACGAGAGAATCTGCAAACAAATACTGTCATTACTTACTCCTAATTCCGCGGAGAGTCTCTGGAAAACGTTTTGCAGCTGTATGAGACTGTTAACTGCGTTGGGGCTGGTCTCATTCAGGACGTGGAGTTCCCTCCTGCTGTAGCCCAGGAGGAGGAATAATCCCGTCGGGAGGTCGTACTCATCTGCAGGAGGGCGAAGGTGCTCTGAGTTAGGAATTATTGTTATTTCTGATGCTGCGAAAGATCTAAAGCAGTGGTTCTCACCGGGGAGGTGGGGGGTGGGGGGGTGGGGGGTGGGGGGGGGCATTCAGCAATTTTCAGGGGAGGCGTGAGCGCCTGGGAAAAATTTAAAATTCTCCAATTGTATTCGTTATTCTTTTAACAAGAGTAAGAAATTAATAATGTTAGTTTCCTAGTCTACTACTTTAGTCAGATTAGTTGGGCATACCATGTTTTGTAATTATTTACCTCCCTCCCTGTCCCTCAAAACCCCTCCTCTCTCTCTCTCTCTCTCTCTCTCTCTCTCTCTTCTCTCTCTCGCTCTCTCTTCTCCTCTCCCTTCTCTTTCTCTTTTAATATGGCATGGAATTGTGCTCATAGTTGGAAGTGGGGCGTGGTAGGATGGATCAAGTTGCTATGATAAAAAAGGCTGAGAACCACTGATCTAAAGTCTTAGTGGAAATATGAGGTGAATGAAAGTACTTTTTACTTCATGGTTGTACTTTCGTGTAAGGACTGTCTATTTTCGTTGGCAGAAATGTTATCAATTTTATATAGAATTTAGTTATGGCTCTTTATTTTGCTATGGAAAGGATCTAAAATCTTAGTGAAAATATGAGGAAAATGAAAAGAATTTCTTCTTAATGGTTTTTCTTTCGTGTCAGGATTGGCTGTTTTTATTCTTAGTATAGAATCAAAGTGTGGCTTTTTATTTTGTTAAAGGAAGGATTCAAAGTCTTAATGGAAGTATGAAACAGATAAAATAATTTTCTCTTGATGTTTGCACTCTCGTGTCAGGATTAGCTATTTTCATAGGTAAAAATTGTAATATATTTTTATTGTGGTTCTTCATTTTGTTATGGGAGGTATCTAAATTCTAAGTAAAAAATATGATACGAATTAAAATAATTTTCTGTTGATGTTTATTCTTGAGTGAAAGGTGAGGTTATTTTCTTTGGAATAAATTTTGTATAGAAATCTCTATAGAATATAGTTGTCACTCGTTTTTTTTTTTTTTATAGAATACACATATTTTAAAAGAATCTTCATAAATTGATAGTTATTCCTCCTAAGGTCTATTGCGATTACACAGAAAAAGGCCCGGAGATAAGCAAAGCATCCTAACTCTTTCTGTTACCAATAAATATTTACGCTTGTCAACCTGTTTTTCTTCTTTTTTTTTTATTACGCTGGCTGCAAAATGCTGCTAGGGTCTTCAAATTGTTCATATTAAAAAAAAAACGTAGTTATACGCACAAAAGCATTCGTCATTTTAAGGCACAGATAACAAACAAAAGCATATACGAGTATATGATTTTGCTTTTGTTCACAAAATGGAGAAAAAAATTCAAGCGTAAAAAGAAAAGCTGAATGTCGATGGAAATAATATCAACCGTACCTCTCCTAAACGGTCCAGTAACAGAGTATTATTGTAATATTTTTTCAACTCAATTCGATTTTTTAATGTTTTATTTCATTCTCAAGCCCTTCTATAAAGGAAAAAAAGGCAGGCATTTATAACAAACCTTTAGTGTTTTTATTTCAAAAGAAAGCCACTACAAAAAAAAAAACTCCCTCAAAAACATAAACATATAGAAATGTCAGCAGAGCTGACTTTATGAAGAAAACCAGTCGTGTTTAGGATTTGTAGACGACAAAGAGAAGAATTTGAAAAAATACAATTTCAAAAATTAGAGTTGATGATTACCCTTGATCAATTTTAATTATTTACTTTTATAGAAGGAATGATGATAAAAATCAGAGAAAGGGAAGGAAATTTAGGTCCAAAGTTGTTGGATGAGAAATGCGGTAGTGAATGAGATCTGGATTACCTGATTTTAGATGGCGCAGTGTTGTCTGGGAATCGTGAAGACAATTCGAAGATAGTGGTGAAAGATTTTAAATGTATTTGTAATATGAGGAAGTTGAAAGTAAGTATGGCTATTACGGTAAATCAAAACCAAAACGGTTGAATAAGAAATGTTAATATTATTGATGAAGGGAAGCAAAAGAAAGACAAAAAAATATTAATGGAAGCTATTGAGGGATATATCTAGCAAACTTCGCCTCGAGGAAATGAAGTTTGTATGTTACAAGTGATAGAACTCATGAAACGAACTTTTTCAGTTTCCATCCCATGACTTATATCGGGAGGTAGCAATTGAAACGGGAGACAATGTATTGAGATGTGTTGCTTACACACACACACACACACACACACACACACACACACACACACACACATATATATATATATATATATATATATATATATATATATATATATATATATATATATTATATATATATATATATATATATATATATATCTATACATATATATATATATATATATATATATATATATATATATATATATATATATATATATATAACCACCCTGCACAGCAAGGGAAAGCTCTGAATCACAACAATAAACTCTCTCTCGCTCTCTCTCTCTCTCTCTCTCTCTCTTCTGTGAAAACCCCTCTATTCAATCTCTCACTTCCTCTCCTTATTCTTTCTCTAATTTATTCTCTCCCATTCCTGTTAAGATTGTTGCTTTAGTTACATTGCTCAGCATTTTTGACATCTTATATTTCACCACTTCTTAATCACCATTCTTATTAGGGTTAAACTTGGACTCGAAAGGCAGTGGGTGTGTTGCTATTCATCCTAGTAACCTCAAAAACAATGTTTTAGACACTAATATTTGTCATTTAAAAAAATTGATTTTTCACATCTCACCCCCTCTTACTATTATGGCTGAGCTTGGACTTTAAGAGAATGTCACTATTCATTTCAGTGACCTCGAAAACTATGGGTTAGACCATAAATCTGTCGCATTCAGTAAATTTTACATATCACCCCCCTTCTCACTGTCTTCTCACTACCCCTTCCTATTGGGGCTGAACTTAGACTTAAAGGACATCGGGAGAGTCTCTTTTCATCTCAGCAAGCTTGAGAACTATATCTGTTGTTTTCAGTTATTTTTACATATCACTCCTTCCCATCCCTTCTCACCCTCCTTCCTATTGGGGCTGATCTAGAACTAAAAGGGAATCAGGTGTCTCACTATTCATCTCAGTAACCCAAAAAACTATGGATTAGATGTTATATTTGTCATTTTGTATTTTTTTTATGTCACCCTCTTCCCACCCCTTCTCATCCCCCTTTTCTATGAGAGCTGAACATGGTATCAAAGGGCATCAAGAACATTGGTATTATTGGTGACCTTGAAAACTATGGATTAGACACTATTATCTGTTACTTTATGTAATGTTTACATGCCATACCCTTCCTACCCATTCTCACCTGCCACTCCCTACCAGGGCTGAACTTTGACTTAAAGGCATCAGAAGTGTCACTATTCATCTCGGCAACCTCAAAATCAATGGATTAGACACTGATATTGTCATTTTCAGTTTTTTGCATGTCACCTTTTTCCATCCCTTTGTATCAGGACTGAACTTGGACTTAAAGGGTATCAAGAGCCTTACTATTCATCTCAGTGACCTCGATAGATATGGATTAGCCATTAATATTTGTCGTTTTCGATAATTTTTAATATCACCGTTTCCCACTCACATCTCATCCCAGCACTTGGGGTGAGATGTGAGTGGACTTGAAAGGCATCGGGAATGCCAACATTAATCTCAGAGACGTTGAAGACTATTGATCATACAGTAATATCTGTCATTTGCACAAAACCCTTTTGTTGCCAGTGATATCTTCCCCACACAGTATTCTTCTCTAGATGGTATGCCATGTTTGGTTGAAATTACTCAATGTGTTTCAAAATGTATGCTGCACATCCTCACATACACACATACATCCATTTACACATATATATATAAACATATATATATATATATATATATATATATATATATATATATATATATATAAGCTACAAATGTCCTTTAATATCCAATTTGCTTTACCTCAGAAATAATATATTTTCATGTACGTTAACCTCTTTTGTTGGCCGTGTCGTTTAAGGAGTCACTGCAGTCATGAGTTATTCTCTATGGGCTGGCTCGAGCCCACGAAACGACGAACTGATTATATCAACTAAAAAATTCCCCATTGGTTTACATTTATGAATATATTTTATTTCCAAGCTAGAGGAATTGAATATTAAAGGAGTCTAGTAGCTTTATGTTTTATATATGAATCACAGTGACGTGATGAAGTTCATGATTTTTTAACCAGGAAAGAAGGTGAAACAAAATAGCACTATCCAAGTCTTTTGTGGAGATTGTTTCTTGTTGTGCCAAGAAACTTATTTGTGTATTTACAGCAGTCTTTGCATTCAGCCTCAAGATACCAGAAGAGGATACCGAATTACTGAGTCCATAAAAAAAACACACACACACATTTCCTAGTCTTAAGAACATAGCTTAACGATCCTTGTCTTGTCTCCACTTTCACACATGCCCATACATACATACATATATATATATATATATATATATATATATATATATATATATATATATATATACACACACACACACATATATATATATAAGCGATACCACGGGAAATGATAGTCAGGAATCCAAGGGCTTTCGTCTAGCTCCTTGACGATGTCTGAATTAAGACGAAAGCGCTTGGATTCCTGACAATCATTTCCCGTGGTATTCGCTTATTTATGAAGTCACGTGCATCTACTGTGATTTTTTAAGCATATATATATATATATATATATATATATATATATATACGTATATATATATATATATACGATGTTTCACTCTACAATAGAAAAAGAAAACAATAACGAAAGGACTTGCAAAGACCTCGTCTCACTAGATTCCCCCTCACAATGCCCCCGAGGAGTCAATCTTAAGTGTGTGAAAACTTTATAGCCTTTCTTTCATTTCCTGTTCCCATTCTTTTTCTTCTCCCACTTTCTTTTTGACTGACCTATTCATCTCCTGTATACATGAACACACCATCAATATACTTCCCTTCTTACACACATACACACACTTGTGTATATATTTATATCATATATTATTATATATATATATATCTATGATAATATATAATATTATATATATATGATTTATAGATTTATAATGATAATGTATTATGTTATATGGATTATATATATATTATATGTATAATTATATTATCCAACTATATATAGTTTAACGAAAAGTTAGAAGCATGTTTGTTATGATTTAAACGTATTTTATTATGAAAGAAAGTTTGTGTGGGAAGTTTAAAAAAAAAAACAGAGGATAGACAGACTAAGTATAATAATAAAAGTGATTAATAAGGTGCTGATAATGAATGATATAGAAAATAAGTTGCCGAGAGCAATATGGCAATACAACGTGAACTCTGACACGGGAAATTAGACTAAACACCTTTAAAAGAGCCATTGCACACTGTTTGTATGGCACCCAAGCCAGCTAATAGTAGGAGGATAATATACATAATTTAATAGATTTTTTTTCGGGTTCCACGTAATTAAAATTCCACAATTACAGCTTTATACCTCACCTCTAAAGCTCGTGTATCTTGCGAAATCACTACACATCTGACCATACCTTGCCTCGGCCTCTTGCAAATGAATTCTCCCGAGTAGCAGATGCACTCGCCTCTGGCGACCTGGAACCCGGGTGCATTATGATTGTAAACAGCGAAGTCCGTCTCACAGGGGCGTCGCTCCACGCAGTCCAGAACCTGCCGGAGTGGACGGGCGAGTAAGAAATGCGGATATCGTCATCGGGGGAAATTAAATTTCGAGCCAATAAACATAGGGAATTGGCAATTTGGGGAAGTTAAGAATGAGGGTGCAGAAAATCCATCCTTTTCCTTCCACGCTCCTCGTTCTTACACTTTGTCAATGCTTGTCATTTTGCAAAAGAATATTAAAGAATATTTGTTTTTATATAGAAGTTCTCTAATAAAATGGGTTCATTGTTAGTCATTTTAATGCAATTAGAATTCTTTATAGACACAAAATACAAAATCTTGCATTTTTCATCTGGAACTAATTGAACGCTATTCAAATGCCACACATATTAATAGATCAAAAGGTTAGAATATCATATGGTAAAAATATCCTATTAAAAGAGAATATTATATTGTAAAAAATATGAAATCAATCTATGGTCGTTTAACGAACTGTTTCCAAAGAATGATTCCGACGATATCAATCAGCTAGATTAGGCATCAGATAAATAAAAGTGAAAAAAAAATTCTATTTATAAAGTTAAATTCACGACAGAAATGCCGTCGATAGCTTATCCAATTCGTAATGCAATTATGTTACCCAGTTGCAGCAGTCATGAAAGGGAAAGGAAAAAAAAATGTTGGGGAAATACTTTATTCAATTTGACAATCGCATCAGACTTGTTAACTGTGAAAGTGTATATCTTCACGTTTATACTAGCTATGGCAGCCTTTACACACACACTCATATATATATATATATATATATATATATATATATATATATATATCTATATATATATATGTGTGTGTGTGTGTGTGTGTGTGTGTGGTTTTGTATACATATAATATATATATATATATATATATATATATTATATATATTATATATAATATATATATATATATATATATATATATATATGTGTGTTGTGTGTGTGTGTGTGTGGGTGTCTGTGTGTGTGTTTGTACGTATTTCAACGAGGGAAACCTCTTCCATGCAAACTCACACTCAAAATTAAAAGTAATCAACAATATATATATATATATATATATATATATATATATATATATATATATATATATATATATATATATATATATATATATATAATTTTACAATCCTCGTAATAATGGTCATTGTTTTAAACTTAACTGTATAGGCAAATTGTGGGTAGAATTTGACTACTCACATCACTACCCCATCTGGGTAAATGCTTAATATGACTGGTGCCATCTTGAACACCTGGGCCAGATGACCTCATATCCTATGTGCAGGAAACTTAAGGAAAACGTAGTCCCGCCGCCATACAACGACATCTACGATGAGCTGGAGTGTAATCTCCCGACGATATAAAAAGGCAGCACACGTATGGCCAATCCTGACATTGTCACGGGCTACTCTATGAGCAAGAGCCCGTGCTGGCATAAGACCAACTCAGTCAAAAACAACATGGCCAAACCTTGAAAAACGTTGGTAACTTATTCAGGGCAATTCAGTCCTCATTTGCTCTCTCGAACTGTCCCTTACTGTCCCATCGTAGGTGTCCAGAGCCTCAGTTACTTTTGTAGCGAATCCCTTTAACACTACCGTGCATAGCTGGCGCCCCCGAAGACGAAGAATCCTGACGAAGGTAGCTTACCAGGGTGAAGGTTCTTATGTCAGAAACATCCCTGTTATTCTTTTACATCTTTATTTTTGTTTTTCAATGTACGATGTACTACAGTGAGACCTGCATCTTGCTTTATTCAAAGAAGTAACTGTAACGTAATTGCCTTATCCAGTGTTGTCGGAATCCAGTTCTGCACAATTCCTCGATTCCTTATCAGTGGTTTCTCTCTTTCAGCAAAGTAACCGTGTGTCATTCTCGATTACAGATAGGAGATAGCCTGCTGTGGATCTGTCTATCACCTTGTGCGTTCAGTGCCCTTTGAAACGGGCCCCTGTGAGGTTCTTCAGAGATCTATCCGGTGTTTGTTAATATTGTTACACGGCAGGACTATGTTTACCTGTCTTCATTTATGCTTCCATTCTTCTGATATGTTTTCTAATTTAAATATAATTAATTAATAAAAACCTAAGTGTTTACCCATTAACTTCGCTCCTGTAAGAGGGACCTCAGCCAAAATCTTTGCATATGAATTTACCTGAACCCATTGTTAAAGTCAGATTTCACCTTTCCAAGATTAGTTACCGTAGCCATGTATAGAACTATATATATATATATATATAATATATATATATATATCTATATATATATATATATATATATATATATATATATATATTACACTTATATATATATATATATATATATATATATATACATATATGTGTGTGTGTGTGTGTGTGTGTGTGTGTGTGTGTGTGTGTATACGTATGCATCAGTAGCCGAGGCATTCATGGTTTATTCAAACATTCGTGGGAGAATTTTAAGTACAAAGGAACCTAGAAGACATTAACGTTTTTATATACGTATATGCACAGAATGGTTATGAAATTAAGCGTCAATTCATCTCCATATATATCTTTAGTTACCTGACCTTTTAGACATTTTTATTTTATATTTCCTCTTCCCTGTTTTACTGGATTCGAAATCTCTCACTTTCTGTTATTTTTTTAAGGATTGTTCCTGCATTTCGGTTACCTTCTCCGCCTATGATCTTTTCTTTTGTAAACTGCTAACTTCGTTTGTTTTTCTCTTATTCCATCATGTTGATTTTGACAGTTTCGCATCTTAATATAATCCCCTTCGATAGATTTTTATCCTTATACGTTATATCTTTACGTTTCCTTTGTTCTTACTATAAACTAGTTTCACCCCCTCTATTAACTCTCTGTACTTTGAATTTACCGTGACCTACCTTTTCATTCACTTTATTCTTTAACCGCTCTATTGAATAAACTTAAACTTTACTAAATCTCCTCCATTGTTGCCCTATTACCAGATTCTCGGAATCGTATATTTACACTCGAGTTGGTTTTTCCATTAGGATGTTGGTATTTGACCAGGGGCCTCGTCGTTCTCTCTCTCTCTCTTCTCTCTCTCTCTCTCTCTCTCTCTCTCTATCTATCTTTTTTTTACTCCTTTTGTTCAGTACTATATCTTCATAACTGGATAATCGGCTTCAGTTATCGCTTGGCTATCTATTTTCACTGTCATTGGTAGGAGAGGACGTCACTATTCTCGACTGGGATAAAAATATATATATTTGTTTTTCATTCAAGTATTTCTTTTAAAACGAACAAGAACGCTCATAAATCTCGAAATATTAACAAGTAATATGCACTACTTTTATGTGGTAATTTTTTTTTACTATTTAATCAACTGGTTTTTTAAGGAAAAAGAATACGACTAGATATCGAAATATAATTAATAGTTACTATGTATTGGTTTTGTGTGATCATTTTATTTAACCTTCATTTAATTAAGTAATTTTTTAAGAAGAGGAAGAATAGATATAAAGCTAATTCGAAATATGAGTCATTGATAAAATGCATTAATTCAGTGCTGCCTTCTTCTATTGCTGGCAGAAACGTTGTAACAGAGATTCAAAGCAAAACAACCACAGACGAAGAAGAACCCAGAAAATATTCATTACACACGTTATAGCTCACTTACCGTCATATAACTGGAACCCTTTTCATGCGACAAGTCATTTACGGTTGAATTAAATCCTGAAAAATCCTGCGGCACAGGAAGGGACTCCTGTGAGAGCAGCGTTTTTTTTTTTTTTTTTTTTTGCTGCGTTAAACCGTAATCCCTTAGGAGCAGTTACGTCTAATTCGATCGTGTGTACTTTTCTGTCTTTTTAAAAGACCAAAGTGATCATTTTTCGATCTTGTGATTTACGTTATGATAAAACAATATAAACGAAATTTATATTTCTAAGAGTGCTTAAAATCCTGAAGACTGAGATGTCTTGACGATTGAGTTTTTTCTGTGAAGATATTAGCCTATGGTACATACACTTCACTAAAAAAAATTCAATTGAATAACTTTAAAAAATTACATCACCATCAAGCAACTAACACAGAAAAATAGACAGACACTTTCAAAAATGATCCGAGTCCGTTGCCGGCCTCTCCAGAATTGATTTCGAAAATCCATTAACTATTTCTTTTAGACCAAAAAAAAAGAAAAAAAAAAAAAACACACACACACACAAATGAATCGAGAACCCCCTTGTAACCTATTGACATAGTTCAAAAGATAATACAGAGAAGGAAATGAAAACTGGCCAAATTGAAAGGGCAAATAAAACGCAGAAACCAACATCAACATGATCAGTACGATATCCTACGGCGTAGTGAGGGCACCCGGAGAAGAAAATAACCTGTCGTAGGACTTAGATGTATCCCCCTTTCAGAAAATCCCATTGTGGATGGGTTAGGGAACTTTCTGATGAGCATTTCGTTCCCTAGTCAACGTCATTACCGGTAAGAACGGGAGATGATGGGAAAGGAAAGACCAGCCTAAAGTTAGATGATGGGGAAATACTTGCTCGAAGGGTTATGCTGGAGAACTCTCCTGCTGGTTCCGATAGGGTTTCTGAGCAAAGGGGGACTGAAATGAATTAAGGGCGAGGGCTTAAGATGGTTTATAGCCACAAGATGATCCAAAAGTATACATAGCTATGATGTAGTTAGGGATGCTCGCTTGACTACCGATGCTATTACTGTTACTGCTACTGCTTTGTTATTTTCCAGAATCTTATAACCCATCTTTCTTAATGATGCGGATCCATAGCGTCTTTTATTGTAAAGCGTCCCGTGATTCATTGAGTTTATTATTTAGGTTAACGGGGGCATTGTATTTATATTTAGGATCAGACTAGAAAAAAATGCATCTAGTCAATTTTTCCATTCGTCTTGCCACACCCTACCAAAAAAAAAAAAAAAAAAAAAAAAAACTTATTGAATTCTAAAATAAATACCAGTCACCGAATTTATCTCTTTCCTAACTAATGGTTGTACTTATGGTAAAAATTTTCTCTGAATAATAAGAGGACATTCCAATAGCTTAACCTAAATTAAAAAACGTAGACCAAGCCCCATAGATATAAGATGAAGCTTCAAGTGCCAATAAATATAATAAATTAATTCGCTTATGACTGACTTTAGTTCCATCATGTAGCTAACAGTGTCACCCGGAAAATAAATTTCTTTTTTTCTTGACTTGACAAAGAACCATCGGAATCTCGTTTTATTTTGAACAGATTTCAGTCAAATTGACGGAATCATGAGCTAATGAAATTAGGATTCCATGAAATTACCCTTTGTAATTTTCCTCGATATGATAAAATAAATGACGGATTTACTTTTGTGGCAAAGAGAATGTCAGATTCAATATGTGATAAATCTAAATTATTTATTTTAGGAAAATATGCACACTAAGCAAATATAACTGAAAACCAAAACCTAAATAAATTCAAATTACTTTCTGTTTCATTACTGGAGTTAGAAATATAACTTTAATGACAAGATTCGTGTTAAAATTCTGAATAAGATATTTATTAACCCTCTTTGTTAATTATTAATCGTACGGTATTGAATATATTCAAATTTCAGATTCAGTTGCACATAAAAAAAGTGACAAGAAAGTAAAAAGAAAAAAAAAGACAAAAGTACCTGTAGCGAACAAATCTTACCGCATCAAATGATCAATAAACAGAGTTAAATAGAATAATTTGTTTTTCAAATGATAAAATATTCCTAAAAAAGTACGTTCTTAAAAATACTTTATCTTACCGTACATACAGCGGTCAGGTTCTTTACGCAATAGCATAGTTCTGAACAGTCTCTGTCATTGTCCTTATATAGCTGAAAGAAAAAAGAAAGATAAATCATTAGCGATAATGTTGACATAAGAATTTTAAGACCATTCCCACTATCTCTTGAACGTTGCCTTTCTTTGCATATGCATTAAAAATATAATAAACGGCTCAACCTACGAAAGCACAGGAAATTAAACACTAAATGATGCAATAAGTTGTTTAAGAATGATTGACAGGAAATCAGGTAAATCCGTAAATACTCAACATTTAAAGACGAGTAGAGACTTTGAGCAATTACGAACAATAAGGATAATTTACATAATTTGTGAAAGA
>NC_087200.1:46135512-46148012 GCF_015104395.2 Macrobrachium nipponense
GGGCTGCGTGTGGCACCGTATGGTCACTCTGCGGGGTACTAGCGACCTTCCTGACCTGAAGTCGACTGTCTTCGCCATCCAGGTCAACCAACTCGGCGTCGACGTCGTGTCTAGGGTGCACTGGCTCATAGGAGCCGCTGTCGTAGGGGAAGTTCTCCTCCGCCGGGATGCTCTTGTGAGTGCTCGGGTGCTTCTTGCCGTGAGCTAAGCCAAGATAATGCAGTTGGTTTGATACTGGATGGTAGAGGAACACGGAGAGTAACTATCGTGGTCTTAGTTTTGTGGGTTGCGGGTCTGGCATTTTTGCTAAGGAATGGTGGTATCTTCAATATTGCCAGTGCGGGGGGAAGCGACATCCATTACTCTTTTAATTTTATTTATTCTTAATGCTTTTATTACTTTAGCTTTTTGTTTGGAATATTTCTATAATAATAATCTGACCACAATCCAAGATAATACAGTTGGTTGGATGGGGACGCGGGTGTATTTGTCATCTTTGCTAAGGAATGGTGCTATCTTCAAGACTGCCAGTGAGAGGGTAAGCGATATCCATTACCTATATTGTGCCATAGGCTCATAAGTAAATTGTTTATTCTAGAGTTTATGCAAGCAACATCGTTGCATTGTCAAACCCTTTAATGCAGAATGTTCTGATAACGAGAACCCTCTGTTTATTCCCCCCCTGACATCATTACTACCCGACCATGAAATGCGAGCTCCCCTCCAGGACTGGATCAAAGGCATAAAATTGCCTCTTCATTAACATTGATGACCAGAGAAGGGAGGAATCAATGCAAAAGCTAAATTAGCAACGCGGTCTTTGAAGTTTCACAGACAATGGTTTTGTCAGGTTATTTCGGGAAAATACTCCTCCATTGTCGAGTCACCTTTACTTGAAATGAAGCATAAATTATGGTTTGTTCGGACACCTTTAGTTGAAATTGATCATATATTTTGTCTGAATGGTTTCTTGGACGGATGTCGCTTCTAGAGAAATATGTTATCTTTTAGTGTTAGTAAAGAGAAGGAAATTATCAGTAACATTATATAAACAAAAGGGTTTATTGTAATTTTCTTTTGGATGGTCTCCCGTCACGAATGTTATTGAATGCATTTATTTAAAACCCTATAAAATGCAGTTTGTCTATGGACTTAATGAGTTACATTTATGAAAACGAAGCGAAGAACATAAGAAAAAATAAGAGGTGCTATACACACGATATTTATCCTTGGTAAACATATAATCGTATTCACGTACGTCACTACAAATAATTCAGTTATAAAGCCAATTATGCCCAATTATATAGTTATTAATGAAATTAATTGAGCCAAAATGTATATATGGCAGTTCAACTACCAATCTTGTATATATCAAAATAAAACGTTGTATCATGACAGTAAGAGCAGAAAAGACTTAGCATCAAGTATTGGCTAACAGTAAAACCAATATTTCTTGAAGAATTGGATAAAAACAAATTTAACAAAGCTACACTTCTAAAAAGAATCAAATAGTTTATATGCATGAGTTCAACAAACATATCTATGATCTTGTCTTTTGTCTTATGAGATCAAATTTTCACAGTTTCCACATACTTAAATTGATGTGATCTTTAAGATTGGAATATGTGGCACAGACCGATGAGATAATGTAATATGTATGGATAACATAATTATTTCTCTGCATAGTTTTATTTTTTCCTTTTTTTATTATCATTATTGAAGTTCATTGTTCTTGGAAGCTTACAAATAAATTCTCAAAACTTGTGATAACTCAGGACAAATAACCGTTTGATATAGCGTTTGATCACCGTTCTGTTATTGTTACCTACCAAAACAATATTGTTTTAGCACTGATATCCATTCAGATGGTAAAAAAAAGAGGAATAAGCACAAATAAAATTCAAATTTCAGTAAGTATTTTCTGCCAGGAACAAATCCGTAGAAATCAGTCACACAGTGGTATAGTAATTTTGTTAGTCATCCAAAAGATATTAATAAAACAAACCGGACTTAAAATCAAAATATTATCATCACGATCTAAAATTATAATTCCCAGTACCTTTAGTACATGCTGAATGGGATAGAAAATAAAGCGATGTTTTGTTAATTACCTTTATCAAAGGGTTAACTAGGTATCTCGGAACCCTCTGCTACATAATTATTATCGTTAATTGCATTTCAAATAGTCTTTAAAAAATCTTATATGGGATGAAATTGAAAGATATTAGGTTTTAGCTGCCGAAAGAATTTTTCTGTTATCTTCAATACTTTTGGAGATATTAACATTTCAATAGCGTGGCAAAAATTATAGTGCAACAATTAAAACATTTAAATGTGAATTTATGATATTTTAAAAATAAGTCTTATATGGGATGAAATTAAAAGATGTATATAAGGTTGTATCGGCTGAAATAATTTTTCTTTTATCTTTAATATTTTTGGAGGTATTAGCATTTGAATAAGTACGCTTAACATCTAAATATTCATAATAGGCATTTTTTTATTTCATACTATATAGAGGTTCTTTTATTTGAAGATAATTTCTGGAAATTTTTTTGAACGAACCTCAAAAAATAGTCTTCAGTAAAGAAAATAGAGATGTTAAGCAAGCTATCTCGATTAATACATACATACATACATACATAAAGGGAAAAGCCACAAAGGAAAGTGAAACAATGAAGTACCGCTGGAAGGTCTTGCGGCTCTCGTCCTTTACTAAGCGTATCCATATAAATATGTTTACAAATAAGTTTACAAAGAAATCTCGTATAAATTTCAGATAGGGATTATAAAAGAAAATATGTACCTGGAATCCAACACACGTGGAGAATTAGCAGAGCTACCCGAATAAAAGGTAGAATTTAAGAGGTTTACAATAGAGTACGTCCAACTGCTCAGAAGCATGGACAAGACAATTGAAAGATTACACAGGGCGCTAACTGCTATAATAATATAATTCAATAAATCTCATTTGGGTTAAGAATAATTTTTTTCCACAAAGTGAACATTTTTACAAAACATTAAATATACCGACACAAAGAAAATATTTATAGTGTAACTAATTTGTAATTAAGTCAATGATTTTATCTTTAAGGTCATCCTTAAACATTTTGCTTATGCAAGGGTCCAAATAATACAGGCCAGAGCTAAGGTTAAAATTACAATTGGAAGTAAGTTGCATAATTACGGATTCTAAAACATTTTGTGAAATACATATTTAGATGTCGTGATTACTGAACTGCCAGCCCAATTTATTGTGTGACCATTTTAACTTAAATGAATGAATATTGCATTGAATATTTCCCAAGTTTTGACAGAATACTTATGGTGTTTAATTATAACTTCTAAATCCTTGCTAGATTGGCCGATATAAAAAGAGGAGCAGTCCAAATATGAAATTATATATCATGTTGTCGCTTTCCTTGGGGCCATTTATTAATAGTTTTCCTTTTTATTTTGTTATCAGAGGAGAAGATAAGGTTGACTTTAAAAGATTTTAACAACGATTTTATGTTTTCAAAGGGATTTAGAAGTAAGAATTAAACAGTACAAGTATTCTGGCAAAACTGGCCAAACATCCAATTATATTTTTATAACAGTTTAGGTGGTCAGTTAGCACCCTGTGTAATCATTTAATTGTCTTGTACATGCTTCCGAGCAGTTGGACTTAATCTTTTGTAAACCTTTTAAATTCTACCCTTGTTTTGGCTAGGTCAACTAATTCTCCACGTGTGTTGGATTCCAGGTACATATTTTCATTTATAATCCCTATCTGTCATTCAAATGAGCTTTCTTTTTAAACCTGCTTTCATATTTATATCAGTCTGCTTAGTAAATGATGAAAGGCCTTGCAGCGGTACTCCATTGTTTCATTTATCCTTGTGGCTTTTGCCTTAATTATATATTCATCACGTTCCAAATTTTCGTAATTCAGTTATACTTATATACTTACATACCTATTCTTATATATATATATATAATATATAATATATAATCTTATAATTATCTAGATATATACATATATACATAATCTATATATATAATATATATATACTATATTATATATATGTAATATAATATATATATTATATATATATATATATGATTATATAATATATGATTATATATGATATATATATATATATATGTATATATGTATATATATATATATCCATATATCTATTACTCGTATATATAATACTATATATATCTCTTATCTATATTAATATATATATCTCTTATTATATTTTCTAATATAATTAATCTAATATACATAATTATACTGATAATATATATAGTATATATATTATAATCTTATATGTTAATCTTATCTATTATATTAGCTATATAATAATATATCTATATACTCTCCCTCTATCTATCCTATTATATAATAATAATATATATATAAAATTGTATATATTTCGAGATACCTTGCGTTACAGCTCTATTTTGTTTACTGAGGACTATTCTTCGAGGTTGGTTTAAGAACAATTGTCCGAAAATTATCTTTAGATAAAAGAACCTTCATAGTATATAATAAAGTAGGTCTACTGATGGATACTTAAATGTTGAGCCCACTGTCGGAAAGGGTTCTAAAGTAATCTGCTGCCTATCTATATACATTACGTGCTCAATTAATAAAGCAGTTAACAAAATAACGCTTTATTTTTCATTTCATCCAGCATGTACTTAAGGTACTGGGAATGATCATTTTAGATCTTAATGAAAATATTTTGATGTTAAGTCCAGCATTTTCTTAAAAACTTTTTAAATATATATATATATATATATATATATATATATATATGTATGTATATATATATATATATATATATATATATATATATATATATATATATATACATACATACTTACATATTACATACATACACATTACTAGAGGAGTTGTAGTTTCTCTGTAAAGGTATGATATCTGTATACTGAAAAAAGAATGAATTCACATACCTACACTTCATGTGTATAGACTGTAAACTGATTAGCTGTGAAAATACGTTTTTATACATTTATGCGTGAAAGTGCGATATAGAATTGAATTACCATAACCACATTTCCTGTTTATAATAATAAACTTTGAAAATACGTTTGATGAATGTGTCCATAAGTCTCTACACACGCTTCATGTATGAAAGTTTCTATATATCGTCCATAATTAGTAAAAGAAAAAATAATCACAAATAGATTAGTAAAATAAATCATGATAGATTACCGTGGCCTCCTTTCCGTAAGATGTTTTTACCGACCCCGTTGTATGTATTGGGTGCGGTGGCAGCTGGCACGGGCAGGTGTGTATCTGTCCCGAAGGACGGCTGCGACAGATGGTACGTCAGTAGAGACTCAACTTTGGAAGGAAAAAAGAAGAATTGTTAGATATATGGTAATTTGTTTTTGGCCACTAGTGTTAATTGCCTTGGGATAATTAGGTAAAGGAATTATTCTTGTGACTTAGAGCATGATAAAATATGATTAGGATGAGGGCATATGACTATTTCTTATTACGAATTAACAACAGTTATAGTTTTATACCAAGAAGACTTTTGCCTTTCTGAATAGAAGTAGGAAAAGTTTTTGTTAGCTTGGGATTGGAGAATCCATAAGAGGTTATTGAGAGAGAAAATTATTGTTAATCTTTACGTTTAATCACGATGGATAACATGAAATAATAATTATCAAGAATATGCATTTCTCTTGGACTGGGAAAGTAGTTATTGTTCAAGGCTGATATACTCGTAACTATTTGTTTTACTTTTGAATTTTTTCATTGGGTCTTATGTATGCGAAAGTTTCACCTGAATTTTACAGTATTCCTTTCGTCTTATCTGAATTTGTATTTCAATGCTTTCCTCTTTGGTTTAAATATAATACTACTACTACTACTACTACTACTACTACTACTACTACTAATAATAATAATAATAATAATAATAATAAATATGAGTGAAGATCATGAATTATTTTTAATTCCAGCTCACTTAGTCACAGCATAACATTACAGATTTATTTTCCTAAGTAGGATAGATTGTGTGTAAGGTTATTATTACATTCTGCAGACAATATCCCCTTTGAAGGCAAAACGCAAATTAAGCACAGAAATTTAAGCAAGGCTTCGGTTTTCTAAACAGGTTTATCACAAAGCCGTCACTATCTATCTATCATTACTATTACTCTTATGATTCAGAGGATGAATCCTATTCATATGGAACAAGTCCACAGGGGCCATTGACCTGAAATTCAAGCTTCCAAAGAGTATGGTGTTCATTAGGAAGTAAGAGAAGTTAAAGGGATATACAAAAAGAAGATACACATAGGCATATATATAATATATATATATATATATATATATATATATATATATATATATATATATATATATATATGAGGGGCTCCGCCCTTGTCTAATAAGGTGCCCCGTTGGTTATAAAGACCTGCGATGTTATACCCAAGTATCTGTTGGTATACATCCCATCCTCATCGGAGTATCATCGATTGCAATGATAATTCTAAGTTTCTTCAGTATCTTCTTTGGGTATCAAGGCGAAGACGTTTATAACTCATGTTGGTAAACTTAACAATGTATTTGCAAAACTACATCTCTTGAGTAGGTGCAAGAAGTTGTTCAGAGAACTTGATTCTAGGAGAGGAAATAGAAGTCTGAGAGACAATGCAATTACAAAATCATAGGAGAGCAAACCTTAGCTCAGCATATGAACATACATACAGATGAACATATGAGACAAAAGTCACGTAGCACGGTTTGTGGATATAGGTCAACATGGTTTCTCAAGCGAAAACATTGTTGACGTTTCACACAATAATGGATTTGATGACTACAGGTGTCTACAAATTAGGACGATGATAAAACACATCAATGCTTAGTCAACATTACATTATCAATGCCTACCACACTCCTGCAAGTTCCTATATGACCCCTTGGGTCATTGGTTTAATTAACAACATACTTTTTATTTTTTATATATGGAATGTCACATACATTCATCATATAAATGTAAAACACTTACACACACACACACACACACACACACACCACACATATATATATATATATATATATATATGTATATATATATATAGTTATATATATATATATATCTATATATATATATATATATATATATATATATATATATATTACGCCTAGGGTTTTTGATTAATAATATATTACCAATATGTTCGTTGGTGAACCTATTGGTGAACTGTGGAGAAGCAACGACCCGAGAAAGCTGATGAATAGTTTCTGTGGGTGGCGTGACATAAAACTGCATAGTTAGACAAGTCAATGTACGATAGTTTATGAACTCTTCTCAAAGTGCCTTTGTGAAACTGGTTGCAGCCAGTAATTGTGAGGCGCTAAAGAAGTGTGCGTTCGTAAGTGCATTAGCGCCTCTTCCTGTTAAAATCTATGATACCCAAGTCTATGGGGGATTTTGATAGAGGCGCCTTTGGAAGAAAAGCAGGATGCCGTGGTGCTCACTGGGAGTCTCTTTATAATATAGTGCTTTAAATAGTCCGGCTGCTTGGGTGAGTTTTGAACTGTTTTAGCCAAAGAGTGGCTTGTTATCTATTGACATTTTTATAAGGATATCCAATCTTTAATCTCTGATTGTTAAACTTGTGTGTGTACTTACCGGGGTGTTTCTGTGTTTTTGAAACAGACGGTTCTAACCGAACCATGGGGGACCGAGAGGGAGTCCCGATGGGGAATAGGAATTTTGGGGACCATTACTATTTAGACATTTAACTGTTGGGGTTTTTGAGTAGTCAGGTAAGACTTGGATCATTATCTTTTGTTACCTAATAAATGTTTATTTTATGATGCAACTCTCTCACTTTGGTTAACTGTTAGAGTGGAGAGAAAGGGTGAAGAGAGAGAGAGAGAGGAGAGATCGGTGCTAGAGAGAGAAGAGAGAGAGGAAGACCTTACCTTCACCTTACAGACCTTGACATCTTGTTCGGGTTGCCCCAGGTCCCTCATGTGAGGCACCTCTAATGTCTACCAGAGAGTTGCTAGTACATCTTCCGGTATATTTTTGCATCTTCCAATCTTGGATGGTCTGGGATGCAGTTTAGATATTTGTCGAGCTTATTCTTAAACACATCTACGCTCACTCCTGATATATTCCTCAGATGAGCTGGCAGCGCATTGAATAGACGCTGCATTATCGATGCTGGTGCGTAGTGGATAATGTCCTGTGTGCTTTCCTTCTTTTTCCCTGGTATAGTTTTGGGCACTATTAATCTACCTCTGCTTGCTCTTTTCTGATATTTTTAGTTCCATGATATTTTTCC
Source organism: Macrobrachium nipponense (assembly GCF_015104395.2). Taxonomy (NCBI): domain Eukaryota; kingdom Metazoa; phylum Arthropoda; class Malacostraca; order Decapoda; family Palaemonidae; genus Macrobrachium; species Macrobrachium nipponense. The sequence goes on from NC_087200.1 coordinate 46,143,841, forward strand.
TGCTATTCCTTCTATCTGTTTCCATTGCCTGAATTATCATGTAGCGTTCTCTTCTCCTTTTCTAGACTATATAATTTTAAGAATTGTAGTCTTTCCCCAGTAGTCTAGGTCCTTAACTTCTTCTATTCTAGCTGTAAAGGAAACCTTTGTACACTCTCTATTTTGTGCAATATCCTTTTGATAGTGTGGGTACCATATCATATTGCAATATTCCAAGTGGACTACGAACATATGTTTTATAAAGCATAATCATGTGTTCAGCTTTTCTTGTTTTGAAGTGCCGTAACAACATTTCCCATTTTTGCTTTACATTTTGCCAACAGAATTGCTATTTGATCATTGCATAAAATGTTCCTATTCATCATCACACCAAGGTCTTTAACTGCTTCCTTATTTGTGAGCTGGTCTCATTATTAGGTCCCTTATATGCATATAGCTTTCTTTCTCTGTCTCCATAATTTGTTATTGATTCAAATTTATCAGAGTTAAATACCATCCTATTTACCTCTGCCCAATCATATACTTTGTTAAGGTCTCTTTGTAGAGCGTTCCTATCTTCATCACAAGTAATTTCTCTACTTATTCTTGTGTCATCTGCGAAACTACTCACTACCGAATCCTTCACATTATTGTCTATGTCTTCAATCATAATAACAAACAGTATTGCAGCTAACACCGTACCTTGCGGCACACCGGATATTACCTTGACTTCATCCGATTTCTCGTCGTTTGCAATAACTATCTGTTTTCTGTTGTGTAAAAATTCTTTTAACCATCTTCCTACTTTATCCACGATATTGTGTTTTCTAATTTTCTTCGCTAATATATTATGGTCTACTTTATCAAAAGCTTTTGCAAAGTCTAAATAAACCACATCTGTTTCATTTCCGCTTTTCATATTTTTGAATATGTTCTCACGGTGGACTAACAGTTGGGTTTGTGTACTTTTTCCGGGTACGAAACCATGTTGTCCTTTATTAAACAAATTATTTTTTATTAAATGTTTCATAATATTTTTCTCATTACCCTTTCATACACTTTCATAATATGTGATGTTAGACTCACAGGCCTATAATTACTTGCCTCTAGTCTTGATCCACTTTTGAAAGTAGGGGTAATATATGCTAATTTGTGCTCATCATAAATCTTGCCTGTATCTACACTTTGTCTTAATAATATGCAAGTGGCTTTGCGATAGAATGAACTACTTTCTTTAACAAAATAGCAGGAATTCCATCCGGCCCTGCAGCAGCTCCATTTTTAATTTCATTAATAGCCTGCACAATATCAGCTTCATTAATATCTATGTCAGCTAAATATTCACTATTTTCATCCCTTACTTCTATATCATTATCTTCATTATCTATTCTAGGGGTGAATTCTCTCTTATATCGTTCTGCCAGTATGTTTGCAAATTCCTTTTTTTCATTCGTTAATCTCCCTTCAATTCTCAGAGGGGCCTATTTCTATTCTTCTTTTATTCATCTTCTTCGCATATGAGTATAATAGCTTGGGGTTTTGCTTGATATTTAATAGGGTTTTTTTCTTCCAAGTCCCGTTTTTTCATTTTCTTTTGATTGTATAATCTTTTGTTCTGCATTTTCTATCTTACTTTTTAGTTTCTATAACTTTCCATGCATTTTTTCTTTTGCAAGACCTTTTTTCCACTTCTGATTTTCTGGAACAAGATCCTTCTGTCTCTTGGTATGCATGAATGATGTTTTACTTTTCTTCTTCGGTATATATTTTTTTCCACAATATTTTCTCCATAATCTTTTATATAATATCTCCGTAGTTTACCCTTATGTCATCAACTTACGAAAAATGTTTATCCCAATCTTTGTTTAATTCTTCATTAATTTCTGACCATTTTATATTTTTACTGTAGAAGTTGTATTTTCCATATCCTTCCCACTTTTTCATTTTCTTGCTTATCTCTATTTTCACTTGCTTTGGAATGAACTGTAATCTATGACATTATGGTCTGAAATATTCGCATTATAAACTATTATTCGTTTAACATAATTCATCTCGTTCACAAATACTGGTCTAAAGTTATTTTCCTTTCTTGTTGGCAGGTGATTTATTTGTTGAATGTTGTATTCTAGTAGCATATCTAATAGCTTTTCAAATTGCCTCTTATCTTCTGCACTACTATTACTCTCTTTTTTATATGTATAAGTACAACCACAATCTCCTATTCGTTCTTTCCATTCTACGAAAGGAAAGTTGAAGTCACCAGATAGGAGAATAGTCCAGTCCTTGTGATTTCTACATATATCATCCAATTTTCAATTATTAAGTCAAACTCTTTAGTATTAGGAGGTCTATATATTACTATGTTCATCAATTTTTCAGATTCAAATTCTACCGCTATTAGTTCACATTCGAGTTACTATATTTCTCATATATTTTTCCTTGTTTTTTTGTCTTTCCCTTTACCAATATATTGCGGTTCCCCCTTGATTCCTATTTTTTCTATCTGATCTATAAGTTTGGAACCCTTTTATTTGATCATCATTCCCAGTCTCCTGGGAATACCAGGTTTCACATATTCATTATATCTATTTTCTTTTCATTTTGGGTTAGTTCTTCTAAGTACTCTATTTTTCTTTTTGAGTTACTCGTAACTAAACCCTGCGCATTCATCACTATGATGGTTTGCATGTTTTCTTTCCTTTATTTAATACTGGTAGTAATAAGGATTTTCCCATGTCTCTTTCCTGTTCTGGTATGTTGTTCTTTTTTTCATTTCCAGAAAAATTCTGACATTAAAAAATCCAACTTTTCCATAATATTTGATCTTCCTTATCATAATTATTCATTTTGTGTCTGAATCTGCAATTTTCTCCGTTTCTGCAATATCCTCTTGCATAATAAATACAGTTATTATCTCTTGAGTAGAATTTCGGAGCTGATGCTTTGAAATTTTTTGCTGACACCTCTGCATTTATCTCATTGGTGGTTTGCTTTTCTCTCTTACCTGATATTCTGAATTTCTCTCTTTAATTTGTTTCTTTCTTATTTTGGATTTTATTACTTGGTTGGTTATTTATTTGATTAGATTCATGGCTACAGGGTGCATATATTTGCATTTTTTGTCGAACTTACATCCTTTTCCTTCTTTTTAGGTTTTTACATGGTTTTTGGATGCAGATCTCTGCAATCATCCCCAATATCCATCTAAGTATGCACATTTACCATATATTTCATAGTTTGACATATCTTAGGATGTTTGTAGTAACATCTTTCTCCAAATCTGCAATTCCCTCTTTTCAAAAGGTTGCAGATTTTGTCTTTCTTGTCTATTTTTCCTCTTTCCCGTCATTGTATAGATCTGGGTAGAGCCTCTTCGGGATTTTGCTTTTCTGTTGTCATATCGTAATTTATTCTTCGTAGGTATGCTGCTTTATTGCCTCATATGTAGTATCAATGAGTATCTCTGCATCCATACTTTTATCTTGGTTCTTTGTTTTCCTTATTTTTTTCTGTCATTTCATTTTGTTTACTTCTCTTCCGTTTTCCTCTTCTTCTTTTTCTTCTTCTTCTTCCTCTCCTCTTCTTCTTCATCCTCAACTATTTGTACATTCAATCTTGATTTAATAACATTGTCTATCCATGATAGACATGTTGAACAAAAAATTCTTGTATCTTTTCTCAAATCTTGTATTACCTCAGCACACTGTGGATGGGTCGGAATGTTGCATGCAGCACATTTTCTGATTAGGTTTTGTGGATTGACTATGCTATACCAAACCTTACACAGTTTGCATGCTTTTGGCATTCTTTTTCCTAATGCATCAATTAGGATATTCACAAGATTCACCTTATTCATTTTCTTTGTCGGAATATGTTGGTTTATGTATATTTTCTTTATGAGTCTCTGACCACTTGGATTTTATTTGGAACTTCTTCAATTATTTTCAAGATGTTTTCATTAGATTTGTTCCAGTTTGAAGGATTATATCCTTCTAATATATCTATGAATGCTTTTGTATCTTTTGGTTAGGACTGTTGCTGATTTCATAGATGAGAAATGCCAGTTCCCTTCCTGCTACCTCATCGTATTGCGAATCTGCTAGACACGCCAAAATTACGCCACCTCTTCCCGCAGTTGGAACTTACTGCCATCTTGTTCTGATTTATAGTATTACACTTGATAAACTAACTTA
>NC_087200.1:46153012-46155512 GCF_015104395.2 Macrobrachium nipponense
GATGCCTCGGAGCACAGTGCATAAAGTTTTGCCCGAACGCTTACGCCTTTACGCATATAAAGTTCAATTTGTTCAAGAATTAAAGGTAAATGACAGAACCGAACGTAAAGCATTTGCTACAAAGATTCTTAGTCTTATTGACGAAGACAGTGATTATCTTAAGCATGCCTATTTTTTCTGATGAAGCTACCTTTCATACATGTGGCATAATGTACGCATTTGTGGATAAGAGAATCCACGTTGCGAGTGAACAAGAACGAGACAGCCCCAAAGTGTATGTTTGGTGCGGTTTAATGCACTACAGGGTTATTGGACCAATTTTCTTTGCTGAACCTACCATATCAGCAACTGGTTATCTAGACATGCTGAAGCATTATGATGTACCTCAATTAGAAGAGTTTCAGCCAAGGGTACTGTTTGAGTAAGATGGGGTACCTCCACGCTGGGGTTTGGTTGTTTGTAACTTTCTGGATGAAACCTTCCCCAACCGCTGGATTGGGATAGATGGCCCAACAGAATGGCCACCACGTTCACCAGACATTACCCCTCTTGATTTTTTTTATGGTGTTATATCAAGAATAAAGTACACAGTACACCAGTACCTAATCTTGAGACCTTAAAAGTAAGGATAACAGCAGCTCTAGCAATGGTAACTATGGAGATGTTGGAGAATATCTGGCGTGAGATAGAATTTTCATAACACTTACTCCGGGCAACAAAGGGGGCACATGTAGAAATTTATTGAAGAAAGCCTTATACCTCTACCTAACATGATTTGTGTTTAATAAGAGTCTGAAAAGAGGGAAATATGTTGTTATGGACACCCTGTATAAATATATATATCTATATATATATATATATATATCTATATATATATATATATATATATATATATATATATATGTATATATATATCTATATATATATATGTATCTATATAGTATATATATATAGATATATATATATATATATATGATACTATATATATATATATAGATATATATATATATATCTATATATATATATATATATGTGTGTGTGTGTGTGTGTGTGTGTGTTCTGTTTTTTTTTTTTTTTTTTTTTTTTTTGTTGTTGTGTGTGTGTGTGTGTGTGTGTAACTGAATCATGAAAGTTAGGAACATGATAAATCCATAAATAAAAATAAAGATATATGTCACGAAGGAAAAATAAACGAAGGAGGATATACGAGATCTTTCGACGTTAAACGTCCTTTACTGAGCAGAAACTGACATAAATGGGGCAAAAGACAATACAAGAAGATTCGTATAACTGACAGATAGGGATTATAAAGTCACATTATTTCTCTCATGAGTTTGTGCATTTGTGATTGTAAGTTTATATTCAATGGTGAATTTTATCAACAAATATTTGGCATGGCAATGGGAAATCATTTATCACCACTACTCTCAAACCTCTACAATGGAATTCTTTGAAAAAAAGCTGCTTACCTAATATCATTATATTCCTGTAAAGTGGTATCGTTATGTTGATGATATCTTAGCTGTTCTTCCTGTCGGTATTGATGTAAATGATTTACTCTCTAAATTAAATAACCAAATACCATCGATTAAGTTTACTCTAGAATTAGAAAAAGACAATTGCCTCCCTTTCTGAGATGTTTTGATACATAGAGAACCATTTCAATGTAAATTCAGTATTTATAGGAAACCGACCAACAACTTAACTTATGTTCATTTCTTCTCAGGCCACCATCTTAACATAAAAATATCAATTTTTTCCTCTATGTTTTTTACGAGCATTGCGCATTGTCAGTCCACAATATTTGGATCAAGAAATTGAATACATAAGATAGGGAAATATTTGTTATAATAAAGCCCACAAAAAGTTTTATGGTGTAAGTAACACGCAGAAAGAGAATTCTAAGAACATTCTCCGTTTGCCTTATTTTAACGGATTTGAAACCATTAAATCATTGTTAAAAGCTCTTAATGTCAACCTTGTTTTTTCCTAAATAACACACTAAAAGGAATGTTAATAGAAAATGGCCCCAGAGAAAGGAACAACATAATATACAAAATTCCATGTATGTATTGTCCCTCATTTTTTCTTGGACAGTCTAGCAAAGGCCTAGAGTAAGGCTAAGCCAGCATAAATATTCTGTAAAAACTGGCAAACGTCTAATGCAATATTCATTACATTTAAGTGAAAACAACCACCGAATAAATTGGGTTGGTAGTTCAGTAATTGCAAAATCAAGAGATGTCTTATCACAAAATCTTTTAGAATCTGCTTGAATACAACTTACTTTTCATTGTAATTTCAATGTTAGTCGTGGCCTTTTTCATTTAGACCCTTGTATTTGTAACATGTTTAAGAATGACCTCAAAGATATAATTACTGACTTAAATAAAAATCAGTTGCCTTAGAGTTATCTTTGTTATAATGTATGTCTGACATGTATTGTGAATATGGTTTTTGTTTACCAAGTTCTGAATAGCTGTCACCTATAATCCTTTAA
>NC_087200.1:46168012-46173012 GCF_015104395.2 Macrobrachium nipponense
TGGGAAATTATCTGAACAGGGGGCTAATTTTTCCCACAAAAAGTTTAGAACGTCCTATAATGGCACTTTTGATAGGGAATCTGCATCAAGGCTTAAAAGTTTTATGTTGTGAAGTGGTGCATGTGCCTCTCTGAATTTGTGACAAAAATCTTACGAATGTTTAATGTGAATGGGGGAATAGTTCCTAAAAGGGTAAACCGAATACCGCTGGAAAATGATAAGCAAAAACACCGTACTGAGTATTTTCGCTTTTACTGAGGCATTGTCCAGGCACAAATGAAATACAGTTGGAAAGAGGTTACAAGGTAAATACAAAGGTCTAGAATACCAGATGATTAATTGTCACTGGTAAAAGTCAAAGATATTATCCAGTATGATCTAAGATCACACGGTCACAAACTAAAACCATATATTTAATTATAAGAGAACGGAAGCATAGCCATACAAAGTCCAAAAACATGTATAAAACTGAATATGTTAATTTTGGTGTTTATATTTACCTACACCTTTCCTTAAGTTTTGGGTGTTTTAAACTCGATGCCTTCTTGTTTAAAAAAAGTTGTAAATAGTATATATAAGCAACTAAATCAATATATTATTAGGTTTTACCCACTTTTTTTACTTTGTGTGCCTATTGGCAGGTTAAGTGGTTTTGTTGGAACAATCGTATTCTGCTTGTTCCTTAGTGTTGATTGTATACCAGTTAACCGTTAACCTGTTCTTGTTTTTTTGGTAAGGTGAGTTAACATCTGTTGGATGGTGTCTTAATTTAGTCAGTTAATAGCATAACTTCGAGGAGTCAGTTCGGAGCAGCTGCAGGTATTGCTTACCTGTTAGTCTCGACTGGAGGTTTGGAACCTCCTTCTCTGTTGGTGTAACTTTATCTCAGATGGCAGCGTGTGCCTGTTATGATGACAAATTAGTCTGTTAACTGTATTGGAAGTTCGACTCATCTGTTGGAGTGGCTTCGTTCCCGATGGCAATGTGTGACTGTATTGACGACAAGTTCCTCTATTGTGGTTATGGCATTTTTATATATTTTAAGACATCGGCTATTTTTGAGACAAAATTTCTCGTTATATTGAAGAGTGTATAATTAAGAGCGTATCAATTTTCTTTGTAGCATTATTAATGAGTATTTGTAATGTTTCTGCACTGCTCATGTTTATTTTGTTCTGAATAATTTGTGTATCTTTGTGAAGTTTAATTGACTGACCCTTTATTATATGATTATTGAATTTGATCCTGTATTGTAATGACTCCCCTGTGCTTTGTGTGATTCATTTACTGTGCTGCTCATGTATATAGATGGTACATAGATCATTTATTATGCTTGGCATTTTTGTATTGACTTCTTTTATTTTCATTTTTGTATGAGCATTAAGTTTAGCTACTGACTCATTTGTATATAATATACTATACTATTGCACATAATAAATTAGTTTAAGGAAGATTTTTTTGGGTTTGTTTGGTTTCTTCCTCCGTTGTTTGTCTCAATCACTGCCAGTTTATCTTGTCCCAATTGTTTTAGGATTTAAAGAACCTGATGAACCATGGTCGGTTCATGACAAATGGCGACCTTGGGCCAGGATTGGTTCTGGTTCGGCTGATGGGATTAATGACTTTTTAGGAGGAGTGTCGTGATGTAGTAAGAAAAAAATCTTTTCGTTTGGGAAAAACAATTTTCGTTGGGTAGGGAGATGTCAGGCTATGTCATTATTTAGTTTGAATGACCTTGATCAGGCCGTTTTACTGTTTCTTCTGACCCTCTATGTTTTTGTCTGGGTGGCGAGTTTATTTAATGTCATGGTGTGAGTGACAAAGTCAGTCAGGTTCTGGGTGGCAGACAGACTGGTTCTTGGTAACACCCAGCCAAGAAGGCAGTAGCAGCATGGCTACTTGATTTCAGCAGCAAGTATTGGTCACCTGTTGTCTTTGGCAGTTGAAGGTAGTTGCAGGATGGTTACTGGATTTGAACAGTAGGTATTGGTTACCTGTTGTCTTCGGCAGCTGGAGGATGTAGTCATCTGTGGAAAAGTGTTAACCGTGAGACAGCCAACCTGTTGTCTCTTCGATTTTGCTGCTGTCATATGTGTTTTTGGATGTGTTACTGTCAACAGTCATGGGCTGATTTGGTGACTCAACGATGATTGTCTAATGATGTACATCCTCTTTGACAGCACAGTCTGTCTCAACGTCTCTGAGGAAATTGTATGTTAATTTTGTGTGTGGCGCTGCCTGAAGTATTAATATTACCACTGGGGTATCGTTATTTTAATATTTATGCTGTCTGTGTAATGATGTATGTTCTATTATTGGTGCTGTGTGAGTTGGATTTTGTTTATGCTGTTAGTGTTGTGCTGACTATTTTTAAGTGTAACTGATTTAATTCATTGAACATGTTATTGTGCATTATGATTGTTTTTTTTTTATTTAGTGGTGTGGAGCAAGTGTATGGCTCTGGTTTACATTTAAATTTTGAAGTGATGTTCATTGATTTTTTATTACTGCTGTTAAGCATTTATTTTCATTTATAAATGTTTATTGTTCTGTCTGTTGACTAATGTAAATTATTTAAAATTCATTTATTTAGTTATAAATATAATTGTGTTGATGACCATTTAGTGTCTTTTCGCCACCTGGAAGCTCTACTCAGTTGTAAATATGTACATGTATATGGAGTAAACTAGTTTTAAGGTATTGACATTTGTTCCCCACCCTCCTCTCTGGTTTGTCCCGTCCCTTCGGCCATATCAGTCTCATCTCTTAATTTTGATTTAAAGAACCTGTGGAATTGTAGATGGTCCATGATAAATGGCGACCTTGCCAGGGCTCGATACTTGTTTGGCTGGCAGGTTTGTGTCAGCATCGGAGGAGAGTAAGAGACTGCTGATTAAAAAAAAAAAAATAAAAATGTTTGAATTTTTTTTCTTGAGGTAGGGAGGTGCCAGAGTTCAGTGGTTTTGTTGGAATAATGGTATTCCGTTTGCCTTAGTGTTGATTGTGTACCTGTCAACCGCAAACCTATTCTTGTTTATTTTTGGTTAAGTGCGTTGACATCTGTCAAACGGTGTCTGACCTTAGTCAGTTAAGGCCTGTCCACACGACCGGGCCTGATCGGCGGACCTCCCCTCTAACGGGCACACTTGACGGGCAAACTGTCAAATTGCCCGATGGGTCTTGTAGCAAAATCACCATGGTGGTGCCCGATGGCTTGAGCTTCGACCCTGGCAGACATACGTTAACCATATACATTTCTTTTACTGAGCCATTCTTAACACCATATTCTCTTCTTTTCCTTCTTTTTCATCTCGCACAAAGTAATTATCATGCTACATAATATCTTCTTCTTTGCGGTAGGCAACATGTTTATCGTACCGCACTGAACACACTACTGGCATCGTCGGGCATGCCCACCTCTCCAACGCCTCACCCGTGTGGACAGCATTCACAGGTAAGCCCGCCGGAATTTGCCTGTCAACCTCGGAGCACGCCGATCAGGCCCGCTCGTGTGGACAGGCCTTTAGTAGCATAACATCTAGGAGTCAGTTTGGAGCAGCTGCAGGTATTGCTTTCCTGTTGGTCTCGACTGGAGGTTTGGAACCTCCTTCTCTGTTGGTGTAGCTTCATCTCTGACGGCAGCGTGTGGCTGTTATGACGACAAATTCGTCTGTTAACTGTATTGGAAGTTCGACTCATCTGTTGGAGTGGGTTCGTTCCTGATGGCATCATGTGGGTGTCTCTACAACAAAGTTTGTCGGTTGGCTGTGTTGGAAGTTCGACTCATCTGTTGGAGTGGCTTCCTTCCTGATGGCAGCGTGTGACTGTCTCGACAACAAGTTCCTTTGCGTGCTGTTTTGTAAGCTCAACTCGTATTTGTAACCTTATTGTTATGACCTTTTTGATATCTTTTTCAGTGTATCATTTTTGTTCGTGGCATTATTAATGAGTATTTGTAATGTTTACTGCACTACTCCTGTTTATTTTGTTCAGAGTAATTTGTGTATCTTTGAGAAGTTTAATCGTTTGACTCTTATTATATGGTTATTAATTTTGATCCTGTATTGTAATGACTCCCCTGGGCTTTTTGTGATTTATTTAATGTGCTGCTCATGTATATTGATGGTGCATTGATCATTTATTATTTCTTGGGATTTTTGTACTGTCTTCTTTCATTTTCATTTTGGTATAATTATTAAGTTTAGCTACTGACTCATTTGTATAAAATAGCCTATACTATTGTACATAATAAATTAGTTTAAGGTAGCTTTTTTTTTTTTTTTTTTTTTTTTTGGTTTCTTCCTCCGTTGTTTGTCCCAATCACTGCCAGTTATCCATTCCCGATTGTTTTAGGATTTAAAGAACGTGATGAACCATGGTCGGCTCATAACAGCTATGCTTACGTACCTCGACAATGTCTCATTAAAGGCGAAAGCATTCGAAATGGACGTCTGCCTATTATTTTCCTGTGATATTCACACACATCTACTGTGATTTTTTAAGTGTACGAGTATATAGTGGAATTAAAGTACCAATAGAATATAAACAAACTATACGGCCAAAGGGACAGGTAAATAACTTTGTGTAAGATCTTTTTACTTTCTTTCATTTCAAAACATATGAAAGTGGCTCTCAAAGAAATAACCAATATAAATGGTATATAAAACCTTTCTACTATTTTCAAAGTCATTATATTTCAGCTTCATCTTCGGATAAAAAACATGTGTTATGGATTACCACAGGTACTGGATTAACCAAGGAGAGGCTAAGGACATTAATAAAGATAACTGGTAATCTTACGTTTCCCTCTTAAATCTCATTCGAATATGTGCTGAACCTTAATAAATATAATTTTCGTGTCGATTCTTGTTCTTTGGATATATATTAAACCAGCCCTGTGCCGGTATGGGTTCTTGCTCTAGAGCAACCCGTAAAAGAAAATCTAAAATGTTTTAAAAAATTTCAATACAATTTTACGTGAATTTTCATTCGAATGGCAG
>NC_087200.1:46178012-46203012 GCF_015104395.2 Macrobrachium nipponense
ATCAACATTTTCAGCCGCTGAAGCGCTCAAATGGTGAACAATTTTGAAATGGAATGGAGTCAGTCGGTCAGTCATTGTGATGCGCTGTGTGGTTTTCGCGCTGGATGCCTAACTTTGTGCGCTACGTATTTTCAAAGGACGTGTGTGAAACATTTTGAGGAGAGATAGGAGAGATAGAGAGAGAGAAGAGAGACGAGGAGAGAGAGAGAGAGAGAGAGAGAGAGAGAGAGAGAGACTTATTGAAGATATACACCTTACTTAGCAATATTAAGTATGTTTTTATTTTTATAAGTTTCTACCGAATCTGATATTTTTTTTTAAATCAATAAACGTCGTACTTAACGAAGATTAATTAACACTTTTTCAATAATACGACTAAATCTTTTTTGCAGGAAATTTAATTATTTTTAAAACTTTTTATCAAAATACTGAAAATAGAAAAAAAACTAACTGGGAGAGTATGAAAAAAAAAAGAAAAAGAAGAAGAAGAAGAAGAAAGAAGAAGAAGAAGAAAGAAAGAAAAAAAAAAAGAAAGAAAAAAAAAAATATATATATATATATATATATATATATATATATATATATATATACATCATATTTATATATATATATATATATATATATATATATATATATATATATATATATATATATATATATATATATATATATATATATATATATATAAATGTTAAGGGGAACTACCTGGAATAAAAGAAATATAACTAAAAATAAACCACCTCCAAACGAAAAAAACTTCTAACATGGAAAACAAATAACCATGGAAAAATGAGGCGCGGAAAATTTCAGCGGAGGCAAAAAAAGAAAAAATAAGAAAAGAAGAAGAGAAGGCACTAAATGAAAGTTAAAACCAGATTATAGCCTCCCATACGATGCATTCGCGCACACGTCCTAGTGTACACGTGAATGGGAAAGAATTTTCGCGAGGCGATGAAAATCGGCTTCTTGCATGCAGCTCCTCGCCAAATTAATCACGATGCTATGGGTAACTTTCGTTAATTTTATAGACATGACTTTCGCGATGCCTCATGAGCTTATTTTCACGATGGAAGTGGTCCATCATTTCAGTAATCAGTTTGTCTATCTTCACAAAAAGGAAATGCTTTAAAAAATAAGGAATGAAAGGAAGAAAGAGAAGGAGAGTATTTTGTTTGTAGCTGCTGAAATGGATTTCAGAATTTCTGTTTAAATGAATGACTGGGAAGGAATTAATATTAACAGTTAAAACCGCTAAACGAGAGGCAATTGCTTCCTTAAGCAACCGAGTCGTTTCTGAAAAACCCATCTAGACCTGTACACTGGGAGCTTTTGCAGAGAGAAGGGGTGGAAGGATGGCAAAGATCGTTGGTTGTTTATGATCTAGTCATAATGATAGTTATTGGACCTAAAATGATGAGAGGAAAAGGATATATATATATATATATATATATATATATATATATCATATATATATATAATATATATATATATATATATAAAATAATAAGAGCATTTAAAAATGTTGCTTAATTAACCATCAACTAATATTTATTGTAACAGACTGGCTATTGGGAGAATAACTATAGTCTATTTAACCTTGATAGCGCTGCTCTAGTATTTCTTTTGATAGAGTAGAAATTGTTCTGTTACCGAATTTTTAAAAGTCTTAGATTAATTTGTTCTACTCATGACTTTCTAAACGTCTTAAATTGGTTATATTTGAAAACTAACGTTAAAAAAGACCAATTTAGGTCCAAGAGGGCATTTTATATTTTTAACGTATTCATCGAATAACGAATTACCTATGCAGTCATAGAAGATTCAGAAGATCGAGGGAATTTCAGTGGAACATTAGGATGTTTTTCATATTTGCAAGTTACCTTATGCCTCACAAACATGAAATGACTTCTATTGCTGCAAAGGGTCACTATCAAATTAGTATAACAGAGAAGAGAACAACATAAAGGATGACGTAACTACATTTGGCACGAAGACTATAACGCTCCTGTTCGTTAGTATTCAGCATAAATAAAAGAGATGCTTCTGCTGCTGAATGAAGCGGATTTAGCCGGGCAATTTTTGACGCTGAAATATTAGCAATGACAGACGAGTCTAAAAGATGTGGAATAAATAATTCTCATTTGTTTATAACTTTTAGCTTTTTCACTTATCTATCTGTGCCAAGTTTTACAATTAATTCAGTAGTTTTATAAAGATTACTATGGACCCATTACGTTAACCTTAATTCATTATTATAACTAATGGCTTACCATCTTGGTGCAGGACTCTCTCTCTCTCTCTCTCTCTCTCTCTCTCTCTCTCTCTCTCTCTCTCTCTCTCTCTCACCTGAATATTTTCCACGCATTCATTAAGAAGGAATAAAGTATGAACCCCACTTTCTACATGGAGAGAACAAATGAGAATGATTTATTCCACATCATGTTAAACTCGTTTGCCATTGCTAATATTTCAGCATCAGAAATTGCCCATCTAAATCAGCTCCATTCAGCTGCAGAAGCAGCATCAAAGCGAACGTTGTGCTGCATTGTGCAGCTGATCGCTGTTGTTGTTGATTGTCCGGAATTATGAATTCAATTTTCTCCACATAAAAGAATTATTATCCCCCATACTCATGAATTGGTCTCGCACGTACTGGAAGGTTCACTGGTCTTTTAATGTTTTTCGGTTGGTAAGGCATCTTCCTTATCTAGGGATGAATACAAGCTAACAAAAGCGTTGTAGCATTGCGGACAATTGTAGTTCAAGTCATCTTTTATATCATTCTTTGCTGCACCAAAATCGTAGGTGTTACTCACACGCTAGATTTTTAATGTATTAGTGAACCTTTAACTACGGAAGTCATTTTTATGCCAGCTAGTGAGCTTCCTAAGTATATGCAAAATGACTTAAAGCCCATGAAAAATATTTCTCATTCATTTACTAAAATGCATTGAATAACATAACTTCATTTACCCTGTAGTTTTATATAAGCTGCAAAGCAGAGATGAAATTGAGCATGAACCTTTATTTATAAAGAAATTTTTACATTACTGCAAAGACCATCTCTCTCTCTCTCTCTCTCTCTCTCTCTCTCTCTCTCTCTCTCTCTCTCTCTCTCTCTCTCTCTCTCTCTCTCTCTCTCTCTCTCTCTCTCTCTCTCTTCTTAGGATGAATCGCTCACACAACAGCGAAGTCCAGACATTTCTAAAGCCTTTTTAATTTAGGTTTAGGTTAATATTGATTAAAAAAAAAGTTTTACTCCTTTCAGAACCAACGGAGATTTGGAAGAATGAAGTATTATATCAGCGTGGAGTTTCAAACCTTACATAAAACAGCAGAATATCAAGCAATCACAAAAAGAATATAAATCTGAAGAAAAGTATAACACGAAACGAGTAGTGTTGGTCAAATATGATATAATGAAAATTAAGTTTTCAGACAACACTTCTGCATTGGAAAAAGAAGTGGAATAACCACAAGAGATCATTTTAAAAAGCAACAGTAGAGAAATGGAAAACATAACCCTGGGCTAACGATAAAATTCCCCCTGATAAGGGAAAAAGAACAAAGCAGTAAATGGCAAGTCAAACCTGATTTTAAAGGAACAACAGCTGGTTCTTTAACAATCATGTGGTCACATGCCCGAAGAACAGTCTGAATTATATAGAAAAAAAAAAAACTCATGAAAACCTCGCGAAGAAATGAGAAAACTTTTCGTAATTTGGTAGATAAGACTTTTGTATGGTCTCCAACGACCCCCCCCCCCCCCCCTCCCAGTCGTAAATGACACTTCAATGAATTGATGTTTTATTCTTGAAAATTAAATAAAATTCTCAATAAAAATTCAGAGGGAATTTGTTAAAAGTCATAGTAAATTATTTTTTGGGGATTATTTTTGAAGGGGTTTGGCTGATGAAATGGAGATTGTAAACCGTGGAAAAAATTGGGGAATTTGTACATAAAATTAATTTTGTTTACCGGCCCAAAATGTTTTGTTTAAAAAGAATGTTTTTATTTTTTGTTTTTTACTGGAGGGCGGCGCCTAATTTCTTTTAATATTGATGTATAATGCTATCTTCTTTTTTTTAACTCCTGTTAGGATTATTTAAAGTAAAAATGAATGATACTTTATTTTAAATGCATTTAATAGGATTACTAAACGGATTCCTTACGTTACATATAAAATAAAAAAAAATCAACAACAGGAAAAAGTTTTAGATATATTTATCTTCATTTGATATATCTATTTTATGAACAGCCATATTTATATATGCCTTCTAGAATTACGGGTTCGGGAAGGTCCTAAAATGACTGATAACGGTGACAAGAAAATAAAATTGCTCACTTAATTAATCAACTTTCTTTCGGACCTTTCCTGAAACAAATGACGCTACACAATATAAATAGGGTATGTTGCAACTTCGATCGGGAATGACTTCGTAAACCTCTCTCTCTCTCTCTCTCTCTCTCTCTCTCTCTCTCTCTCTCTCTCTCTCTCTCTCTCTCTCTCTCTCTGTTGTTTTAATAGTATTCCATTTTCTTTGAGATAGAATCTATCTAATATTTCCTAGCGTTTACACAGTGAGTTGAACATTTCAGAAGCGATGGTGTATATTATGCAAGAATTGCGTACTGATTCACGGGTGATATTTGGTGTGCTAATATTGATTAGTTAGAAGCTACAAGAGTAATGATGCGTTATACTGAGCTTCCGAGTTATAATGTTTCAAAATACGTTAGAGATCGACGTTTTTTTTTTTTTTTAAATTTATGAGAACAGTAAGATACTTTTATAGTTAGTTATGAGTTCGGAAAAGGATATGCCTTACAAAATAAAACTGTATTTTGTCTGGAAAGAGCCTATGCCACCAATCGAGACCTGGAAAACGAGTACGAGTTTGAAAATTATTTCGTAGCGAGGAATAGAAAATGAATAATTCCGGGCCAACAACAATCAACTGCATAATGCAGAGAAAAGGTCGCTTTGAGGTTGCTTCTGCAGCTGAATGAAAAGGATTTAGGTGGAAATTTTCAGCGGAGGATATGGTCGGGATAGTGGACGACTTTTGAGTTAATATGGATTAAAATAATGATGATCTATTGACTCTGCGTGAGATGGACGATTTGTGTGTAGAATCCTATTCAAGGGCTCCTGTAAGATACTGATAAGCAAGAGAGAGAGAGAGAGAGGAGTGTGGTCGTCTCTTGATTTGTTGAAAGTATAATGATCTTCATGCATTTAAAATTTTGACCTAATTTAATGGCTTCTCTGGTAATCTTATCAAAACTTCTCTGTGAATAGAAGGATAGTAACATAAGATATTGAGGAGAGAGAGAGAGAGAGAGAGAGAGAGAGAGAGAGAGAGAGAGAGAGAGAGAGAGAGAGAGAGAGGTGGGGGCTTGTTTTTATTCGTTGAAAATATAATGTTTTCAATGCACGTCAATTTGGCTTAATATAATGGCTTTAAAGATAATTAATATAAGGCTTTGAGGTGAATACGGAAACAGCAAAAGCGTAAAAACCTCTGAAAAACGATAAACAAAAATGTCTCTGGAAAATAGGATAAGGAAATTCCAGTAGAAGTGGAAAAGGGCCAACAACAAAAAATGAAAGGTAAAACCTGAGCATAACGAAGCGAAGACGTATTCCCATGAATTCTTGCAGACATATACAGGCAAAAAAATCTGAAGTATATGTTGGAAATAGTTGTCGCCAAACGCCGAAAAAATTTTTTGTTTAAGACAATAGTAAACGAAAGGTAAAAGTTGAATATAAAGAAATAGAAAACTTTTCCTATGCATTCTTGTGAAAACACGCAGACGAAAGAGCGTGGAATATATTTTGTAGTTACCTTCCACAAAA
Source organism: Macrobrachium nipponense (assembly GCF_015104395.2). Taxonomy (NCBI): domain Eukaryota; kingdom Metazoa; phylum Arthropoda; class Malacostraca; order Decapoda; family Palaemonidae; genus Macrobrachium; species Macrobrachium nipponense. The sequence goes on from NC_087200.1 coordinate 46,183,876, forward strand.
TTTTTCATTCCAATTATCTGCTTTCAGTTCCGCTCACAATCTAAAAAGTGGCAGGTGGAAAAAACCAGGAATTTTGGAGGCATCAGGAAGGTATTTCTGGTGTGGATAATCTGAGTTGCGGGAAAAGTAGAAAAGAAAAAATCATTACTTAGCAAGGGTATACATATTCATCTCTTGATATTAACATTTCGTCTTAAAAAAAAAAAAAAAAAAAAAAAAAAAAAAACAGTACACATAAAATAGCATACCTTTTTTTTTTCTTGTAGAGAGGCTGGCAGCTAATTTTTTGGGATAATGATGTGGTAGAGATACTGTATAAATATCTTAATTATTCGTTATGAGAGCATGGAAGAGTAAAATTGGGATTTTTTCTTTTTGTAGGTAATAATGGCATTACTAAAGGTGTTTTGGGGGCTGTATAAAAAAATGTAGAAAATTAACAATAAATCGCTGTAGAACTTAGCATAAATGATTTGTTTTCGGAATAACTGAATTTGTATTTGCAGATAGTGGTATGTTCTTTAAAAATGGAAGAGAGAGAGATTTATAATAAGAGAAAAAAATCCTCTCACAATATTTCCTTGGCTTTCGACCCTTCATAATAACAAATTGACACTTACACAACACCCACAAGACAAATAAGGTTTGTTGTAACTTGGTAAGACAACACTCCATCATTCTTTTTGATTTGGGCTCTATGTCAATGAAATTTTCGGAATGACCTTGTCAGTTATTTTAAAGCATTACAGTATCATTGGGAAGGAAGCGTCTTGAGGTTTCTAGGATCTAGGTCCAGTGCTATTTAAGGAAGTTCGTTGTTTTTTTTTCTTACTACTATTTCATTTTAGGGAATGGGGTGGCCTGGAGGGGGGAGGGAATGTGTTTGGTGGTGGAAGAAAAAGCTTGCTTTCTTCCTTGAATAATAAATAAAAGCTGAAATTTTTAGAAGCCATAATACAGTATATAAGAGTCGAGCTTAAATGTTTTTAAAAGCGCGTTGGTAAGAGAGAGAGAGAGAGAGAGAGAGAGAGAGAGAGAGAGAGAGAGAGAGACGGGGCCATTTGGAGTGGAGAGGTTCATGTGTTATAAGGTAAAGGATCTGTCTTTCTATTGACAATAATGTTCTCAGTGAAATGGCAATCTTAGCAAAACTTTTAGGTGAACATGTAAAAGTCTCCAGAAGAATTAAATAAAATCAATACATAAATATATTAAAACCTTATTCTTATTCTTCTGTTAATAACATCTATAGCTAACATAAAAAAAAACAGTGAATATTGGAAATGATAATTTTCCTGTTTTATGTGGCAAATTATTATTTAATCTTCGCTAAGCAGTAAAATATATTTCGTTCGTTTTCAGAGACTGAAAATGGAAGATTTAGGTGCCTGCATGATTACATAGATTTAAACAAAAAACCTTATAAAAAACTATAGGATCCAGAAAAAGAAACGGTAAAATAGACCAAACCTTTTACATTTTTCAGTGGGGAGAAAAAGTGTTAGCGAACTGACAACGAAAAGAGAATAAAAGAAATCACCCCCAAACGAAAAAACAAAAACACAAAAAAATTCCTCTTCCATATAAAAATGAGAAGCGGAAATTTTGAGTGGAAATGGGAAGGGGACAACAACGATAAATGAAAAGCAAAACCGCATCATAGGGAAACAGTGACTTCCTCGCACTCTTAAAGATAGAGAGAGAGAGAGAGAGAGAGAGAGAGAGAGAGAGAGAGAGAGAGAGAGATAAAACTACATTTTTTCGAGAAAAGTTTTCACGAAACGAGAAAAAGAAAACTTACAAAAACACTCCACGGAAAGTCCGGAAAAGTCATGAGAAAAGTTTTTCTAATTAATCATACAAGATTTTTGTAAATACCAGGTAACAACTACAGCAACAATTCCAGGAAGGAAATAAGTAGTCGCTCTTATGATGTAGGTGAATTAAAGAAATGGCCGATGTGAGATTGGGGAATAATAAATTCTTCAAGCATTGAATTCTAACTCTAGATTGGATTTATGATGGTGGAGAAAAAAATGATAATAAAATAAGTATAATCATCATATAAATAATTCCCTTTTTATTTGCTGATTCTTTTTGTTAAGGACTAATTTGCATAATATGTAGCTGCTCAGTTAATTGCTAGTTGTTGTGGGTGAAGGGGCGAATTGTAATTTTAGGAAAAATCCCCCATGGTCCCTAAGTTACTTTGACCTTATGCTCGTATTTACTTCCTGCATAAAATCTGCCATAATGGTGAGTCTTTTGGGCAACATTGAAAATTATTACGGAAAATGTAAAGGACAAATCAAATAATGCACTTATTCATCATATCCTTATATAATTCGTCGGTTTTCTAAAAATAACCTTTCTCTTTTACCCATTTTCTACATAACCGACTTTTTAAATGACTTTTTGCAGCCTCACATTCTCTTTGGAACTGAACGAGGACTCCGAGTTTTACAATGTCGGTCTCAACTACACGAGGAAATATTCTTGCTTTATTTATTTAGCATTTTTTTCCTGAGTAAATTCTTCAGTGAAATAGCGTGAGTTGATAATCTAAGATATAACGGATCATGCTAAATTGGGGTTCATAAACTAATGATCTTTGGTATCTGATCTTATATCAGAAAGTTAGAAACTGAGCGTGTGCATTTAATGACATTCATAATTATTAAACCGTTGGATAAACAAAATAAACAAAGCCTTACAGAGTCAGCCCCGTAAGGGATTAGAGCCATCATTGCAACTCATACGGTGCAATGTAGGCATTACTTAAGGTTCTTTGCAGTCTGCCTACGACACCTTAGCTGCAACCCGTCGTGTTCCTTTTACCGAACCTCCGTTCATATTTTCTTTCTTCCATCTCACTTTCCACCTAATCCTAATAGTTGAATCATAATGCAACTGCGAGGGTTCAATCCTGTTACACCCTTCAAACCTTTTACTGGCAAATTCCGTTTCAGCGTTGAATGACCTCGAAGTCCCCAATGCTTGGTATGTGGCCTAGATTGTATATTAGATTCTGTTCAAGTATACACAGTCAACAATCCAGAGTATATTTGTTGGCAATGATGATGTTTTTGTTTGTTAGTTTCCAGTCCGCAATGAGAGATGGCAAACAAACAAGATACAAACAATATTTACGACGAACCCAAATGAGTTCGACGGATAATCAATTCTTTTATGCTGAGGAAATGGAATTCATAATTCCGGACCAACAACAATCAACTGCACAATGCAGAACAACGGTTGCTTTGATGTTGCTTCTGCAGCTGAATGAAGCGGATTTAGATGGAAATTGTCAGCGACTAAAAGGCTACCGATGGTGGAAGAATATGAAATAATATATAATAATGATGTTATGATCTGTTGTCTACAGGTACGAAGAACGGGTTATTTGTTACGTTTTGAAATGGAATATGCAAAATGATATGTGTATGTGAGAGAGAGAGAGAGAGAGAGAGAGAGAGAGAGAGAGAGAGAGAGAGAGAGAGAGAGAGAGAGAGAGAGTAAATACGGAAATTTGTTGAAAATCAAGACCGTATAATTATTTTCTCAAACCAAAACCAACAATATAAAAGACAAATCTTAGGTTTTAGAGAATGCTATTCCTAGAATGAATCCTACCCTATCCTGTCAACTCACACGTAGCGAAAATTATGCTAAACGTATAGGTTTATAGTTTGCTTTTATAAAAACCACCTATATACCATAATTGGCTTAGAATAAATAACTTCTGAGGATAATAATTGAACAGGAATTATTTGTCAAATAATTTGCAGGTATAAATCTTCAAGATAAACAATACGTCCAGCTTAGAGTTTCTTTTGGTGATATTTAGAAATATATTTGAATCCTTTGCAAAAGATAATTAAGTTAAATTTGCTCTTGGTCTTATAGAAAAAAAAAAAAAACTGAAATAAACAAGCTTCTTTTGCAGGCTTAACCGGACAGCCATCATTAATTTAAAAGTGCTCAGGAGCCTAATTCTTTTATGTTTATTCGAAGTAATTCATCTAATGTAACATATATATATATATATATATATATATATATATATATATATATATATATATATGATATATATATATTATACATATGATTTTTTGTGGATTATTTATGTTTCCATAATTTTTTAGATTAAATGACGATGCCATTAACAAATTTTTAGACTCTCTACTTGCCTAACTATATTAATGAATAAATGTTTCACTGATGCATGAAATGTAGAAAATAAAGTATATAACTGAGGCCTACTATCAAGAATGGAAGGAAAAACAGAAAGCTAACGTTTTACAACTTACTGTCGTAAATATATCGTGAAAGGAAAAGGTACAACCTTAGGAGTTGATTTTTGCTGGCAAACCAGTTAAAAAATTACAAAAATATAAAATGAAATTTTTTTTCTATGATTGAGAAAAAGGCTTAGCTTTTGATAGGTGAAATATTATGGATAACAGATATTAAATGTTTTTCTTGATAAATGACTGCAAAACTTAATGTTAAGGTAAACAAAAGAGGGAGCGAATAATGAAGTAGTTACATATCCATGCAATATTTAAGCTCAATTAAAGTGCAATCAGTTGGGGGAAACAGACAGGTTGTAATGGTTAAAGAGGCGAACGACAGATAAGACAAACAGCACACTTCGTCTGTTGCCTACTGTACGTGCAACACAGTCAGTAGAAAACAATAACACTGAAATACACAAACACACACACACACACACACACACACACACACATATATATATATATATATATAATATATATATATATATATATATATATATATATTATATACATAAATACATGCATACATACATTTATATATATATTATATATACTATAGGTATCTATATATAATATATAATAATTATTATATTATAAATGTATGCATGTATCTTTATATAATATATATATAATATATTATAATATTATAATATAAATATATATATATATATACATATATATATATAATATATATATATAATATATTATATATATATGTAATGTATTGTATATATATATATATATATATATATATATATATTTTTATATATATAGATATATATAATATATATATATATATATATATATAAATGTTATGTATGTTATATTATTTATATTTATCTTATATTATATATATATTATTATATATATATATATATATATTAATATAATTATATTTATAGATATAGATAGATAGATTAGATCGTAGTTTTAAATCCTAGAACTGCAAAACGTTGTGGCCATAAAGGAAAAGTTAAACTTAAGGGCATTTAAAATAAAGATATAACATTATTGTTGGCGATAAGATTTAAAATGGAAATTACATCGGAGGGAGAGCTAACATCGTCTCTTTATTACTCCCAGATAATAAGGCGAAAAGTGAGCATAAGAGTTAAAATTTCAAAATTTAAATTACCACCGAAACTGTAACCTCACAGAGACACAGGAAAACCGGATGGTAATTTGCAGCAAAGTACAGTCATGTGCAAAGTATTGCATCAGTTGTCTTTATGTTTCGGACTATAGGTATATATATATAGATATATATATATATATATATATCTATATATATATATATATATATATATATATATGAATATATATATATATATATATATATATATATATGTATATATTATATATATATATATATAATATATATTTTTATTATTATTATATATATTTATATATATATTAATATTAAATTTATTATATGAGACTGGTAGAAATGTTCTGTTACAACAGAATTCAATCTAATAAAAGGAGCCCATACAAACACCAAAATATAGAGAGAAAAATACTATATTTCAGAGACTGCTGTCTCTCTCTTCAGGTAGATGAATGAGAGAAGTTTACAGAAAAGATGGTATTTATACCAAGAGGTCCATCCACAGGTAAGCCAATTTAGGTCACCCCTGCTGATAATCTTCCTTTAATGTTCTTAAGCGTTGGTTGAATGAAAATCTTGTCGATCACATCTGAATCCCATGCTACTTTTGAGATGTTCATTACCTGCCCTCTCTTTTATTAAGGCCGATTCCATCATCTGACTCTTGTACCGGCAGTTGCTGCTATAAATTATATGTGACAAATTCCAGTTTATTTTATGGTTATGTTCACTTATATGGTTGAAAATACTGAGTTCTGTTGTCCATACCTAACTGACCGTTTGTGTAATAATAATAAAATAATAATATATATATATATATATATATATAATATATATATATATATATATATATATATATAATATATATATATATATATATATATATATAGACACACACACACTGAAATGTTCAGCAAGCGGTATCTGGCAATTATTCGCCTGCCCGCACAGATGCATGATGTGCTATGATGACAGACTTAAGTTTCTGTTGATTGATTATAGACTGGCTAACTCTAAATCGAAAAGTCAACTCACTCGCTAGTGTATATTATGGCAGGCGAGCTAAATAACATTGTTTAAAGGAAATTAGAATTATTATCGTTCTTTCGTGTGTTTCTTCTTTAATATTTATAGTGTTAATTTTTTCTTGTAACTCGGCCTAACCAATTACTGCTTTATTTTATCACTCAAAATTGTAGGCCTATATGCTTTGCGTATACAGAGTTAAAAAAAAAAAAAAAAACTATTTTTCATATTTTTTTTTAATTATCATAATCTAACTATTAAAACATTCTAAATAATTGTTTGGCTAGGCGTAATGGTCTTTGCCTGGCCTGTGAACAGCGGAAAACCCTATAATATGCAGCATAATTTTGTGGTATTTGATTTTCATAACCGCTATGCCAAATATGTAACTGATCATTTCAGTATTGAATGGCTGAGGACTGATTCAGTCACTCATTGAGAGCAAAATTTTATGCACACCATAATGAGGTAAAACAGAAAAAAAAGTATTTCCATATATTATTGATATCCGGAATGGGTGGTAGATAATACTGATAGTGAGCAAGAGGTTAAAACGTAAGATTGAAAATTTTCATTTAGTAGAAAAATATCAAAAAATAAAAGTTCAATAAATGGTTTAGAATATAATTAAAGAATGACTTATATACTGATTTATCTAAAGATAAGTCAATATATTCTTTTGAACAGAATTAAAGAAAAAACAACAGTAAATTATGCTTATCCCATAATAAGTAAGAGTGCGGTTTCTAGCCCGTTGCAGTTTATGAATGCTATTCACTTCCTGATATTTAGTGAAAGTCCTAAAAGCACCGACCACTCTCTGTTCACACGGTTGGTATGCCTGTTCTTACCTAACCATATAGAAATATTTCATAATGATTCAGGCAGGATACTTAAAAACCTTCAAAAAGCATGGTTTTTCCATGCAGTTTTATTTCCCACTTGTGATAATAGATTCCAATTTTCATAGAAAAAGATTTCTCAAACAAATTATTGTATGGAAAATAAAAAAAGAAAAACGATCCGAACAATGTATTTCGTGAAGTAATGCAATATATAATAGCGTAATTGTACAATAAAAAGAAAACCGGCAGCTCACAAAAACTGAACGCGCACTAAAACGGCAGTTGAGCCCCGAAATCTGATAAAAAATAATACAAGACAAGTAAATTTGTTGCTAAAATCATCAAACTGAAAAAATTAAAAGAAGAAAAACATAGAAAAACTACGAGAATCAGAAGTAAAATTAAATATATGGGCAATAAATAAGATTTAAGTAAGTACAAACCTTACAACTTGGCTTAGATTATGATGGTACGAAAGAATGAGATCACAAAATCTACCGCAAAGAAATACCAACAACAAACCAATAAAAAAAGAGAGAGAAATGTACACAGAAACAAATGGTAATATGTAAATAAAACAGCAAAAATACTGAGATGGTCCTACAGGTAAAAAAAAAAAAAAAGAAGAAGAGGAAGAAAAGAAAAACATTAACCTGGGCTAAAACTTAAAGGAAAAAATCGAGCTAAGTCCACCTGCTGTTTCCCATAAATCATTGAGTGTTTTTCTAGGTTTCTCTCCTTTCATGTCAAACTTCCGACCTAAGACTTGAGTTTTTTATTCGCCATTTTTTTTTTTCCACTTTCCTCTTTGTGAGGTCAATGGCCATGATCCTTGAGTGATGCCTTCGTCTTTCGTAAAGAGCAATTTGATGTTGATAAGTGACATTTATCTATACCTCCGTCTGAAAAGTTTATCGAAATTACAGTCAACAATATTAATTTCTCTAAATTTATTTTGTGTAGTTGATGTTCGTCATTTGTTGTACTGAATTGTATGGATTAATTGAGTACAAGAGCCTATGAAAATTTTATTCAGATAGGAAAATGAAAATAATGACCGACTAATCTATTTTGTTCTTATAATATCACTATTCATCTGTTTACCAATATAAAGTTTTTATTACCACTTTTGATTTTTTATAATCCAACTTATATATTGGTGTTCAACTTTTCAATTAAAATATATTTATATTCGTTGATTGATAAAAATTAACCTCGAATGGTATAAAACCTCGAATGGTATAAAACTGTTCTGGCTTTCCTTGAAACGTCTGTCCATTACTTAAGAAACATTATTCCACTGTCTTATGAAGAGCTAACTGTGAAAAACACCTACGATAACAGTTTGACAAAATCAAGTTCAATAACCTTTGATAAATATGTTTCACTTTATATAGCAACTTGATATTCAGGAGTAACAAAATAAGGTTATGTATATATATATATATATATACTATATATATATATATATATATATACAACACACATACACACACACACACACACACACACACATATATATATATATATATATATATATATATATATATATATATATATATATTTACAAAAAGACATCTCAATTTTATATTATTACACTTTGGAAACGCTAAGGTGAGCCTTGACTCTGAAATGGAAGTCAGCGAAAAAGTAGGTTTCCTAGTTGCACCATACCACGTAAATTGGCAGGTTACGGTTTTAGTGGTTAAGATATTTGTAAACATTTAAAAGGAAAAAGTCAACTAGTTAAGTGATCACAGTAGCTTAAAGACTCCTACATCCAGAGGGTATAAGCAGTGCAATCTCTCTCTCTCTCTCTCTCTCTCTCTGCGAGGGGAAAACACTCTTGACTTACCTGCACACGCAAAGAGCGATTTTCAAAGCCAAATCTTTATTCGCATCCATCAGGTATTTGTAAATGTCTTGAATCGCACTTTTACAGGCAATCTGATTGCAAACTTCCTCGCAGTTCCTGGTTATCAGATCGAGATGGCTGTGGGGATAAGAGTCAAAATAAAAAGAAATATCAGTATAAATCAGAAGATTCAGTGTTCCCTCCATTATATGTAAAAAATAACACATTATTATTTATGCTTATAATAATAATATTCGTAAAGGCTCGTTAACAAGTGTAAGTCTGATATTTTCTGACATTTGATACAGGTAGGTAGGATGTATGAATATACACACACACACGCATATATATATATATATATATATATATATATATATAGTATATATATATATATATATATATATATATATATATATATAGTATATATATATATATATATATATATATATATATATATATATATAGTGTAAAACATATGGTGAATGGGAGAGTGAAAGAATGGAGAGCAAGCTCAAACTCGGTTTTACAAATTTAAAACTGATTAAAAGAAAATAAAATAACTCTAATGCATACAAGCGTCATTACATATGACGTTTATCTTTAGATGACGAACATCTGACCTAGATTAACTCGAGTCTTGGATAGCAGAGGAAAAAATGACAATAATACTGATTACTGAGATTGTTTTATTTCACTTAAATCTCAGACTAATATTATTTCTATTTATTTTTTCGTTTATTGATTAATCTAAGAAACATATCGATAAAATATATTTACATTGGATCAATGGCTTCTAAATAATTTTTGAGAGGTGTAGAAAAAGAACATTAGTCTTTCTCCACGTCTAAATGAGCATTTATGTTGATTTTTCAGACATTGGATACCTTACTTATGTGGTCTAGAGAAGTAAATCAATATAAAAACTGTTTTACTGGCCAAAGGATTAATGCCCTTTTTGTACAACTCGAGACAATAACATAGAATTGGTAGAGCTCACAAATGAAGATAGCATTATTTGAATCCGATTCTTCTTACTCTTGATTCCATTTCGCATAAGATTTTCTAGAGACATTAAAAAGAGAGGGAGGAAACGAAAGATTCTCGGTAATCGTTGTTAATGTCTTCAGCTTCTCGTAAGTTAATCCAATACCTGAGTTAATCCAAGACAGCTTTGCGTCATCAAGAAATCAGAGTTGAAGACATTTCTTTGATACCCTTTTAGTCTTCGTGTTTAAACTGAGTGTTCTGTGTGAGCTCTCTTTCCTTTTTTGTGTTGGTGTTTGCTACAGAAGCCGCAAGAGTAAAAGGGAAAACTTTTTCTGTGACTGGTTTCACTTTCCTCATGAACATATGCTCCTTTTGTATTTTATATCAGTTGTTATTCTCTTAAATATATATATATATATATATATAATTATATAATATATATATATATATATATATATATTATAAATAATGATATTATATATATTTGTATGATATATATATATTAATATTATATAATATTTTAGTATATATATATTATATATATATTATATTATTTATGTATATATCTATATATTATATGTATATAAAATTATATATATATAGATATATATCTATATATATTTTATGTATATTAATATATATGTCATAATATATATTATATATATATTATATATATAATATCTAATATAATAATTATATATGTGTGGTGTATATATAGTACACACACACACACACACACACACACACACACACACACACACACACACACACACACACATATATATATATATATATATATATATATATATATATTTATATATATATATATATATATACATAATATAATATATATATATATATATATATATTTATTATATATATATATATATATATATATATATGTATATTTATATATATATATCTATATATATATATATATATATATATATATATATATATAATATGTGTCTGTGTATGCATGTATATACGTATGCTTACGTTCATTCATTTGCGTATAAAGAAATCATCACTCTCCCAGAAATTCATGTCCAAAACTTTTAATTTACATGGAAATGATTATCTTGTGCATCTTAATCGTCCTAAAAATGTGATAATTTCAGTTATTATATATCAGCCAGAACAACTCTCCCTGTTTCGCTCGTTTCCTCTCTAATAAGTCTATTTAGAATTTAGACGGACGTCCATTCGTTGCTTTTATAAGTCGACCTGCTACTTACGGAAGATGCTATTAACTTGTCTATTTTCGGAACCCCTCTAGATCGGAAATCAATGATGTTGTCATTAGACAGGAGAGGGGGTTTAAAGGAGAGAGAGAGAGAGAGAGAGAGAGAGAGAGAGAGAGAGAGAGAATGTATCTTGTTAATTATGCATGACCTCGCCTAGTCTTATATTTAATTCGTTCGTGAGTAAATGAGTAACGAACTCGTTGTTTGGGTCAAAATCACTTGCATCCAACGTTAAATCTTTCTTTTATTTTGCTTATCTATTAATCTGATGATTTATTGTTTATGGATTACATGATCGATTGGTAATTATTAAACGCTAAGACATGGTCACTGCTGCCTTGAAAAGCACCAGCGGGTTGGGATACTATTATAATGTGCCATATTTTAAGGCAGATAAGTTCTTGGTTGAGGATTGTAAACCATTTGGGGGAGAAACTGTCCATTAAATAATTTTGTGCTGAGTTAAAGTGTGACAAATAGGGAAGGGTTGTGGACCCTTTGGAGAAAGGAAAAGCTTCTTCATACGAGACCTTTTTAGAAACGTTGTTCTCACAAGAGAAGTGTTGTGAGAATAATGAAAATCTTACCACTCTGCTTGGTGGGAAGGTCACCAGTTGGACTGTGATGTGGATTTCAGACCCATTTTGTGTCCTTGGTTAACAAAATGATAAGTAAAATATTGCAGCTTGGGTCTTTGAATATGCTTAGAGTTTATGGAAAAAGGCAAAATATTTAGGAACTGAAGGAGTTAAAGGTGAAAGAATATTAAGACCTCTGAAAGGCTTATCAGCAATAGATACTCTTAGAACAGTTGAAATACAACGAATGAATTATTTTGAGACGAGTGAATTATATTCAGGGGATAGGATATAATTAGAGTCATAAGTTGAAAGAGCATAATTATGAAGCGTATGTTAAAATTTAGGGGCACATTCATAAAATTGTCCGTTAGTCTTTGTTTTTTTTTTTTTTTTTTTTTTTCAAGGAAGACTTGAGGTACGAAGAAATAAGAAGTTTAATGCAAGAAAAACATAAAATGTTTTGGAGGCCTATGTGCTTGAAAGACAGACGATGTGGTCATGTACGAGAGAATGGATAAGGGGAAAGACAGACGATGTGATCATGTACGAGAGAATGGATAAGGTGATCAAGAGGAATGTGAAAGGAAATGAGAGCAACGAATAAGGAATATGGAAAGGAGAGCAAGCAATTCTGTCTGAAGAGAACTTAACTTTTTGTCAGTAGATCGAATATTTTGAAATTTGTTGGAAATGAAGAACTGAGGAGAGACCGGCATAGTTGATTGAGGCAAATAAAAGGCTGAATGAGAGAAAAATATCTGGAGGTCGACTAGATTAGCCTTTTCAAGTTCGTTTGTATAAGGAAAATAACCCAGAAATCAATGTGCGGCGAATAATTGTTCATTTAAAGAGATACAGAGACTTGAAACATTATAGGTAAATAACATTGTTTAGCTGCCTTAGAATATGTATTGTAGGATTTTGAAGGGAAAGTAAGAGAGATCTGTGTATCGCTTTCTAATTTCACTTCTCTTTTCTACAGTTTACCAGCCTTATATGTAAGAGTACGACACGAACTATGGATAGGAATAAGCGGGGAATAGATGTGTAAGGGTTAAATCAAGCTCAATGAAAACCTTGAACAACTACTTGACCCTCATCAGTCCTAGTTCTCAAATATTTATGGAATATTTGTTGACTTTCCCACTTTCTACAAGGGCCAAGACCCATGTATCCTCGGTGAAACGTTGCAATCTGTATTCATATGTGTAATCTTGTTTTACTCGATTTTTTTTCCTGTCGTCATACCTTGAAGTTTGTTTGGCTTGTCCATAGCGCAGAGTAGCTTAAATTATATATATATATATATATATATATATATATATATGGTAGTGGTATTAGAATAACTATATTACATAGCATTTAGCCTTACTTTTACATATAAGCATTTGGTGCACTATTTTCATGAGGTATTGATGGGCAGATGACGTTGCTCTTAGGCCACTCCTTTTTTTTATGTTAAGAAAATAAAGGTACACGCACACACACACATACACACACACACACACACACACACACACACATATATATATATATAATATATTTATATATATATATATATATATATATATAATATATATAAGACAGACATAATTTCTGAAGTAAATAAGTAAATATCCTTTTTTTAGCAGCGTCCGATCCCAAATTTGAAATTTAAATGCACAAACTATTTCGGCTTTGCAAGAAAATCCTGAATAGTACTCCAACCCGCACACGCCGAAAGCTTTTCACTCCCATGAAATCAGTGACGATCGAGTGAACTGGTGAATAAGCATAATTCAGGCGATTCACTCCACTCAGATTCATTATCGATGTGATGAACAGCCTTTTTTTTCTTTTTTTTTTTTTTTTTTTTTTTACACCTGTCAATAAGTCCTTCGACCTAGCGGGAACGAAGAACATTATTCAGATGGGCTAATTATCAACCCCTAATTACACCCCGTTAATTAGGTGCCTCTCTTCGTGTCCTCACACCTTGTTGCCTTGTGGATCTTCTTTGGCATTTGTGAAAGATGACTCGGCGAGACTCTGACAGTTTGAAGTGTTATGGTGACATGAAGATGATATTATTTTTTATTTTTTATTTTTTATTTTTTTTTACAAAATTTTGATTTTTGAATTTCATTCCTTTAAACTTTAGATATTTCTAGTAATGTATTGCTAGGAATTTTGAGCACCTTTGAGATCTGAAGGAAAATATTTATTGGACATCATTAACTCGAAGTACACAAAATTTATAGGCAGTTTTAATTTAACCTCGCAAGGTTCCCAAAATGCTAATATATTGTAAGGTGACCAAGAAGCTTGATGCTTCAGAATTTTAAATATTTATACTAAAAATGTTTTCGATGCAGTTGTGTGAATGAATCAGAAGAATATTGTATATAAGAATTCACTGATAGGTAAATGAAAATAACGAGAAATGAAAGAGGAAAAATTAATTCCCATAATTATAAACACCAACATTTGTATGAAAATATGGCTGAAAAAAACGATTATTTTTGAAAAACATTTAAAAAATTTCTAAAATATAGATAATATTGAGCAAGGATAGAATATAATCTAGCCTGGGATTCCTCTTCAAAAAGATCGACACTGTTGGAATGTATTTTCTATTATTCATGTAAATGTATTTGTTTACATTTGGGGAAACGAGAGATTTTTCTACACATAATTCTTTTTTCAGATGTCTTGAAAATATTGATATATTGGGACAGTGCTTTTGTTATAGTTTGACAAGGGAGGTTGGTGAAAACTTACTGTCTAAATACACATTTTTAAGAAATTCATATTATTGTGGAATGTCCTTCTACACTCGGAAATATATACATCATACGTTACATACATCGCTTCATATGGCCTTGTTCTATTTAGGTTAACCCTAGCCGTAACCAGAAAACTAATTAGAATAGCAAAACAGGAGTATCAGAATTGAATTTCCTTACCTTTTGCACCCGGCATCTCCAACGCAGTCTGCTAATGCTGACTGACAGGTCCCGGCTACATGCTTCAGCTGCTCCAAAGACGCTGTGTGGTCCGCTTCTGTGTGTGGTGGTATTCACAGGTATTAAATGAAAGTTAGGAGGAGATTGCACTGACTTGTCACCACGCTTTGGAGACTTGGACGATTATAAGAGTGGATTTCGTTGCTGGGTTTCACTGACCGTGTTTTCTTCTTGTGCCTTCAGTTTATAATCTTTTTTTTTTATATACAGAATTGATCAATAAAGAATTGCATTTTATTGTTTTCGTTATACTGATGGAGATGTCATAGGACTTTTAAAGATATAAACTTGTACCATGACATGAATACTAGATTTTTTTTTCATTCATTGTGAAAGAAAACTAGCTTCCATTCGGATGACATAATTTTTCTTTTTAATGCAAACATAAAAGAGTTGGACTCATTTTGAGTTTTTGATGTGGCTACCTTATGATAAACCTAATTTTTTACGTTAGCCTAAAAATTCTAACCTTTATAAAGTATTTATTTCCAATGTGCAACAGTAATTATTCAACATGCATCATGAACAGGCACCTAGTTTATTGATCTATATTTTAAAATTTTACCTAACTTCCATACTTACTGTACTTGTGTGCTTGCAGAAACTAGATAAGAGGAATCAAAGACAATAAGTAAATGGTGCTTATAATGCATTTATAAAACACAATATGGAAGTGGAAGTGATCACATTCCTTTAGCTTCCTGATTTATTTTAACATGTACGTTTAGGTTGGGTTTGATTGGCAATTAAAATTATATATATATATATATATATATATATATATATTTATATATATATATATATATCTAGTGTATATATATATATATATATATATATATATGAAATATATATACTTATAGATATATATGTATTATATATAAATATAATATATATGTATATATATATATATCATATATATAAATCTATATATATCTCTTAATCTATTTATGTAGCCTCTATATGATAGATATAATATATATATATAGATATATATTATATCCTATATATATATATATTATATCTCACTCCACAATCACATGTGGAGATGTGGAGCACAAAGAAACACTTTAAATTGAAAAGCAGGGGCACTACGAACTGAAGCTCACAAGTCATAAAAGGAATTTTATGTCATGTGTGTTTTAGGCCCTTCAAGGACGGATTTCGGGTGTGCGGGGCCCTAGACCAGTGGCCGGTGGCCGGTGACCTTCGGAGGCCCTCTCATTAATGGTTAGGTTTTTGGGATTCATTTTCTAAGTGAGCACCTCTAGACTATTATTGCTATTATTAGTATTGCTATTTGTTTGCTATTATCATTTAATAAGATAATTTTTATATATTCTTCGTTATTAACATTAATTCTTTTGCTGAGGTGCGGGGCCCTCACAGGCGCGGTGCCCTAGGCCATAGGCCTGCTTCGGCACCCCCCCCCCCCCCCCTATTTCCACTACTGAGGCCCGCCCTTGCTTTTCAATTGAAAGACCCAGGTTCTATCCCAATGTGAGTCAGAAATTGATATATATATATATATATATATATATATATATATATATATTATATATAATATATATATATTATATGCGTGTGTGTGTGTGTGTGTGTGTGTGTGTGTGTGTGTGTGTGTGTGTGTGTATAATATATAAAGTATTTCAGGAGGTTCCATGATACATCTTAGTAAAAGGCCATAATTTATTATCAAAATACGCTTCCCTCACGCAACACGGTGCATCATCAGTCTGTGAAGAAATAACAAATAATTACGTTACAATAATACATAAAAGGAATCACAAAAGATATAAAATTTGCATTAAAAACTGTAAGACAGCGTTATTATTTTTTAAAAAGACAGTAAAATAAATAAGAGGGAATGACAAAAACTGAGGTTCGAGTCAAAACGGAAACTGCCAGATACAAGTTGCAGCCGAGGTGTTATTGTTTAGTGAAGGTACTAGCCTTTTTATGAGTAATGACTCTAAGGTGGTTAAGTGATCTGGGTCCTTTTGTTTCTATCCCGTATGTGTCTGATACCAAGTTCTCACTCAGACTTACTCAGATCGTAGAACAGGAAATTTCATGTCTTCAACTCAAACTCATTTCGAATAATCCATGTACAATAGGCTTATTTTTTTTTAAATAGCTTGCAGTCCTTCATGAGATCGAGTGTTGTTTATAAATTCACATGCCCTGGATGTCCTGGCTCTTACATTGGATCGACTCGAAGGTTACTGCAAGTGAGATATTACCGGCCATATGGGTTTCAGCTTTCGTACAGGTCAAAGACATAATCAACCAGAATTTTCCAGTATAAAAAAATCATGCCGCAGTTTGTAATATAGAAGTTTTGAAGCAGCACTTCTCCATAATTGGCTATATAAAGGACCCAGATGACTTAACCACCTTAGAGTCATTACTCATAAAAAGGCTAGTTCCTTCACTAAACAATAACACGTCGGCCTCAACTTGTATCTGACATAGTTTTCGTTTTGACTGGGACCTCAGTTTTTGTCATTCCCTCCTCTTCTCTTACCTTGGATGGTTGGAGCTTCAGTACTCTCTCTCTTGTTTATTTTACTGTCTTTTTAAAAAATAATAACGCTCTTTTACAGTTTTTTAATGTTAATATTCATCTTTAAATTTCTTATACCTTTTGTGAATTCTTTTTATGTATCAGTATAATATAATTGTATTTTTATTTGTGCACAGACTAATAATGCACCGTGCTGTGTGTGCGAAACGTTTTTTGATAATAAATTATGGCTTTGTACTAGGATGTATCAAGGAACCTCATGAAATACTTCCTATATTACCGTCTGGAGATTATATATATATATATATATATATATATATAGATATAATAATATTAATATAATATATATTATAATAATATATTGTTATTATATTAATATATATCTATATATATTCCTATAATTTTATATGTAATATCTGAATATATGTATATATATGTATATCTGTAACTATATTATATATGTATATTATGTATAGTATGTATATATGTATTATGTATATATTTATATATGTGTATATGTATATATGTATATAATGTATATATGTATATATTATATATGATATGTATAGTCTTATAATATATATATATATATATATATATATATATATATATGTCATTCTAGAGGTAAATCCTGAATATATCGTACAGTATACCTAAGTCTCCTATTGCAATCTTGAAATTGTCTTCTTTATTTCATCATTAGTTTGCTGTTGCATTCCTTTCATAAATAATTTCCGCGAATTTGGGTTTCTTGTTACCGCGGCATCACAGCAATAGCGATGAAATTATGAAAATCCTTTCCGAACGAAGACCCACTTTCAAGTCCCACTCAAATTCCTCTTTTAAATCCAAGGGAAGTTCCATTTCCGAGTCCATTACTTTACACCGAGAAGAAGAAGAAGAAGAGGACGAAGAAGAAGAAAATAAAACTCCAGCGCAACCGATGGAAATCGAAAGGGGACTTCGGAAATGCTTCAAAATTTCACTTGGGGTCTCTTCGTAGACCGGAATTGCCTAAATATCTTTTCATCCAGAAATTAGGACCGAATAGCTGGTTGAAATAATGGCTCGTTTCTATGCTAATCTTCTGACGGAGGGCAATCTGCAGGATCTTTCGGCTGACGGAGAAGAAAGGATAATTGGATGTGATCCATTTCTGCTTCCTTCCTTCCTCCCTCCCTCTGATAGATTTTTCGAGGGATAGTGCTTGTATCTTCCTTCGAATTCGAAGAAGATGAAGACGGAAAAAAAGACGAGGCTTTATCTTATGGTCACATTATCACTGGAATGAGTGAGCAAACAGAAAGGAATGCGAAATAATGAAAACGAAGCCTGAAAGAGCGTACGAAGGTCATAAGGAAGTGTTACCTTCGACCTAAGATGTTGGCAAAATGCAGAAAGAATCCAAGCGAATCCCAGTGAGCCTTCATATTCACGAGCACTGATGCTTCTCGGATTAAACTGCCATGAATGAAATCAATAGCATATGTGTCCCAGTTCTGAAAGGTGATATCGATCTTTGTATCAATGAATGATGTAACAAGAGTGCAAGGTCCTCGATGTCGTAAGAGAAAGTTTTACTGGTGGTTTCTCATATTTGTTTGGTGGATAATATCTTTTGGTCTGGTGTATACTCGTAAAGGAGTTATACTTGTTCACTT
>NC_087200.1:46208012-46220512 GCF_015104395.2 Macrobrachium nipponense
AGTTAACTTTCAAAGTAAGGTCATTTAGCAAATAATTACATTATATTTCGTCAAATTCCATTAATTAATTGCGTTTCTTTGTGACAAACCACAAGAATAACTCACTAGCAAATAAATAAATAAAAAACAAAAACCGAGCGGGTAGCATTTCCTTAGGTAAAAAATAATTCAATTTGATTCTTACCAGTTCAAGGTTTATAATCATGTCTCTTTTCAATATAACCCTTATTTTTTGTGTTTAAGCCTCTGATCTGTATAGTTCATACACCAAAACAAGGCACAAGCATTCTCTTTTTGTTCACTGAATTAAATATCTCAGGATCCTTCATTGCACTGAAAACCTGATGTACTGATGCCTCTAGCACAAATTTCTTTTCACAAATCCAACTGAGAGACGTCCCAATGCAGCATGCCATAAACATGTTGGCAGCTTATCGTATACATATCATAAACAGATTAAAAACAAGCGAACGACCGTATTTGGACAAGACAGATCTGGCTGATTCCGGGTAGTCATATGAAATATATCCGCAGCTTATTGCATATATATCATAAACAGGTTAAAAACAAACGAACAGCCATAGACCGAGAGCGATGCTTAGTTAAATTCTGGTTAATTGTATTAAACACTGGTTAGGCCAACTTGTAAATAGTTGACTTGTACTCAACATGTTTGCGATAAGTTGGCGGCATGTCTTTATGAAATGTTTTACTGAAGAGTAAAGGTACCCTTGTGTGAGCACTGAAGAATCAACTACACAATAAACTCTGAAAATAAAAACACAAGAGTAGTCATTTGTAGGAACATGTTAATGGAGAGCCCAGTGATGAGCTAAAATCCATCTATTTTGTCAGTGATGTGCAATGAAACGTGATTATATCAAGCAAAGTTCACGAACTGGAAACTTCATCTCTTTTCACTTTTCAAAGGAACTTCAATCAAGCTAAGGTCAACTTCAAACAACCTCTAAGTTCACTAGAACTGGATAAAAGAAATGAGTTTTTGAGAATGTACGAGACAATTCAGTGAAGCAGAAAAGAGCTACGCTACAAATAAGCCCACAGGTAAACTTTTTATTAGGTGCACCGAGGAAGAAAATCCTCAAACTCCATTTGAATGAAGGGAGAATGCCGTATGGGAGAGAAGTTACACTGGCATGTACTTGTGATTTTCACCTTTTGTTTTTCTTATATTCTCTGAAAGTAATACTTATCATACGATGGCATAAATAACTATGATAAGAGTAAGATGTTATTGTGGAATACTTAAACCACGGATCTTGAATTTCGTGACAAGTAGAATGTTAACAAAAACGCTCATTGAGGCAGGCGTTTTAGAACACAGGAATATAAACAAAACAAAGCAGTAAAAATCAGCAAATATAAATGAAAATGTAGCAATGAAAGCAGATTTAGCGGTAATGAAAACAATAAAAAGTAATTGTTGAATACATGACATTAGATTAAATTTGAAAGATTGGAATACGCATTTGTGAAATATTGGTGTTTCGATAAAGGTAAAAACTGGCCATTGAGACAAAAATATTTAGTGAAAAGACTGATGTATAAGTAAATAAAATTATGTAGTATTCTTGATTAAAAAGACGAAATGTGTTTTCTGTCTACAAAAGATACCATGGATCCTTTTGTATATAACTGAGAGGCACGATACGATGTTTTTATATTTCATAACCACACAAACATATCTATATATATACATACACATACACACACACACACACACACACACACACACATATATATATATATATATATATATATATATATATATATATATATATATATATATATATATATATATATATATATGAGTGGGCGTGTGTGCGTGCGTGTGTGTGTATTTGTGTGTGTATACATGTAATATATATGTGGTTATAGTCCACAGGGGAAAAGAAAAACTGAAATTCCTTTTAGCTCAACAATTTCGTCTCCACTGACCTTTATTGAGAGTTGTTTATTAACTAACGCACAAAATTTAGAGTACGCTCAAAGCCAAATATAAGAAATAGAGAAATAGAAATAAGCAGTTAGTTAAACATTGGTCGTTGAAATACAAGAGAGTCAGTTACAGGTAGAATCTTGTAATTTAAAACTATTTACAACCTGGCCGAAACTGTTGAGCTCAAAGGAATTTCAGCTTTTCTTTTGCCTTGTGGACTATAACCTCATATATCTATCTTCGTGAAAAAGGAAGACTAAAACCTCATATATATGTGTTTCTGTTTGTGTGACTATCACGTAAACGCACGCGTGATTTGTTTATTATACGCCACTACTGGTGTATGTCTGTATGTATGTATGTAGAGTATGTATACCTATATACAAGGACTCAGCAGGTTGCCTCGAGGATTTCTGTTAGGCTTTTTGTATAGTTGTATTGGAACATCGACTTGTTTTTTTTTTCTCTTTAGTCAACCCGTATTGAGGATAATATTAAATCTTGAAAATTTTCAAATATACGATGTAAGAATCTCTGAGGATTTTCTTAAAATTAGAAAAAATTTATTATTCAGTTCTAATAGATAATCATTCTTGATTCCGATAAAAAGTGAAAAAAAAAAAAAACATTCAGTTTACAAGCAGGTTTTTCCTCGACATGTTTGAAAAATCGGTTGACATGTAATCAAATTTCCTTTCGTACTCCAAGCAAAAGATAAAAGACACACTCAGCAATAAGTTAAATTAAGAATTCTATATCTTGGTACCATTACCAAGTTAATAAAACACTTTGAATTTAGTGTCCATTTGCTATTGCTTCAGAGGTCACTAATGACCTAAATAAAAAAATACTCGAAATTCTAATGCTATTTGCAATAATTTAATCAAATATAAATTGTGACACAGGACAGAATATGTATATAAACCCACGTCCTTTCAAACGCCAACTGTTTAAGGAGAATCATGTGATGACCACATAGGATTGGCAATATTTTCTGGATTCGTTGAACGAGATTCGATTTCAATAAACTTGAAATTTATTAGTAACTTGGTGAACCCCTTTCTCTCAAATTCCTTTTGTTAAAGGATTCATCACCGTCATGGACTTATATAAATCAACTTTTACCTGTAGTGAGTTATATTTTCTTCATATATTCCATTTGGATCGAGGTCTTCATATGTCACAATTTTCCATGATTTCCCTGACTTTCCTACAGGTTCATAGTCGTACGTCTTCCATAATTCAACTTATTGCTAAGTGTGTCTTTTATCTTTCACTTGGAGTAAGAAAGGAAATTTGATTATCATGTCAACCGATTTTGCAAACATGTCAAGGAAAAACCTGCTTGTATATTGAAGGATTTTCTTTCACTCTTTTTTTAGGAATCAAGAATGATTAGCTATTAGAACTGAATAACACAATCTTTCTAATTTTAAGAAAATCCTCAGCGATTCTTATACTGTACATTTGAATATTTTTAAGATATATATATATATATATATATATATATATATATATATATATATATATATATATATATATATATATATATATATATATACACATATATAAGGACAAAGTGTTGTCCCACCCCGCACTGAAGCACGCAAGGATCTGCATGAAATATGAAATTTATTACAACTATTAATCTTAATATATGGATTGTCCTCCTATGCTCGACGTAATGGTGATAGAGAGAGAGAGAGAGAGAGAGAAAGAGAGAGAGGGAGAGAGAGAGAGAGAGAGAGAGAGAGAGAGATAGAGCCAAGATTTATTTATGATAATATATATATGAGTGGACTTCGGTTTCTTTATTTTACATACGGGCATTGAATATCTAACAATAAATTTTGCTACGTTTTGTATTTCGTAATGTTAATCATATTTTAATCATTTCTTTTTATTCGTTCTATGCATTTCTTAATAGCATCCTTAATTATGGATATTATCTTTATTTAGTTCAGCAGAATTAATATAATTATATCGAATAATAATGAGAATTCCTGTATAACGAACGAACATTAGAGAGAGTTATTATTATTATTATTATTATTATTATTATTATTATTATTATTATTATTATTATTATTATTATTATTATTATTATCATTATACAATTACTTTTTCCGCCATTCATCTGAATTACTAAATGAACATCTAGTCGAATTTATTATGAAAGAAAATGTTCTCTCCTGTGTTTCCGCATAATGGACCATTATGTAAAATTTAATTATTTTTGCTTGTTGCCAATTTTCCTCCTGAGCTTACGTACAATTTCTTCAAGTATTTTGTTAGTTTTCTTCTTTATAGAGTAATTCAATGCATTTTAGCATTGTACTCTAAATCCATCGAACATTACAGCAACTTCGATTAACAATGTATGAATTACAGTGGAAGGGACTGTGCTAGATTTCAATATATAATAATTTACATTTCGCATAATCTTTAGGAGGATTTTAAAATATAAATAAAAAACTATAAAAGAAGTCTTTTAATTACTCCCTCGAGTTGTGCTTGTGTGTGAATGTGCGTCCAAGGATTTATAAACAATGACCCTTGAAAATTAGTAACTATCTATTTGGACCATTATTTGCCACAAACTTTACACTGAATTGGGCTTAAGAATTCATTGCGAAAACCTTTTACACTTTAATGACGTTTGAATCATTGTCTTAACCTTCCGCTTCAAATACAGAAAGAAATTATCTACATGATCAAATTGAGGTTTAGAGGTTAGTTTTAGTCGTAACTCTAGGCTTAAATTCGAATTCAATGCTGGGTCTCTAATTATTCGGTCTTACATTATACATAAAGGGGTAGAATACATACCCCAAAAATTGCATTATTTCATATGATTCATGTATATACATATATATTATATATATATATATATATATATATATATATATATATATATATATTATATATAATATATATTATATATATATATATATATATATATATATATATATATATATATATATATATATATATATTTATATATATATATATGTGTGAATAATAATACGGTTACGATGGCGATTGTTATAGAGGAAGAGGTGGCTGGAAATGTTATTGTGGATGATGAAAACAGAATTCATCGACCTGTATGATCAAATTTAACAAACAAGTTCGGAATTATATAAAATTTGGGGGTTGCAGATCCTCTGAAATTAATTGAAAGGTTGCTGAAGGTCCATGAAAGATCTAAAATTCAAGATTATATGCAAACTTAATTGGCCTTAACTTCCTGTCTGTTTTATGCCAGTGATTATTCATGAAGAATTTGAATGGTAAAAATAGTGGAAGCTGATAACATGAGGTATCTGCACCCTATATGATGAATAAAGGGAGGTGATACGATGACGAATAAAATAGTCAAAGAAATTCTGGCGAAAAGCTATGCATAAAGTAACGAAGAGATGGCGAAATATTCGTAGCGTCTGCTATCGAGATATACTATACTGGAAGAGATGACGTAGTAGGAAATGGGTTGGGATCCGAGACTCATGACAGGATGGAGAAGAGGGACATCTTGGAATTGAATGACAGACAGCGTTGCAGAAATGTTGGAATGAAACGGCATTAATATCCGGGAAACCCAGAGAGAATGTGTGAGATAGTGGTACGGAATGTTCAGAGTTCGTCACCTTGAGCTGCTGATAAACCTTCAATTTAGGGGTGTGTTTTGACTTTTTTCACATTCTTTTTATTTCATTGCGCTAGAGCTATGCTTGTTTTGCAGTTGAAGTGTACGGAATATACAGTAGTATCGTTTCTCTTCTTTTTCTGTGAAACCAATCCTCTGCTATAGAGGAAAAATCCTCTTTTGACTCATTTATTAATTGATTTAATAGAATGAAATTTGGATTAAAATATGTCCGAACATTTTTAGAAGAACAAGTAACTTATATGTGAAGATTTTTATACAACTGCCTCATGAATTCTACTGCAATACTTGTCAGTTTTATTTAAAGAAAGAATTGGTTTTGTTGACTTTGATTTTCAGTGTTCCTTTTGTGGACTGATGTAATACCAGCCGAAACTGAAAGAAGATCAATGAATTTGACACAATCAATTCAGAGACTTAACACCTCAGCTCTTTCTGTATGTGTGTCTGTCTGTTTGTGATTTTCAACCGACCGTAAAAAAGATCATAAAAATGTTTCCTTTCATTAGCTAAATAAAACTTGTTTTTCCTCGACTATGTCCCTTTCCCTTTGCTCTTGATCACCAGGGGCGTTCTGATTTATAAAAAATGAGACAAAAAGAAAAACAAAAAAAGAGGAAGGGAAACATGGAAGTGTCTTGCAAAATCTGAACTGTATCCAGGTCAAAGTGAAAGTTTTAACATTACTGTTGAATGTCTGATTTCCTATAGCTCAGTTATTTCTATTCATTTTCAGTAATTTTTTTTACTTTTATTTGTGTTTACGAATTAAGCTAATATTTAAAGAATAAACGCGATTAGAATTCTGGAGTCATATGCCTATATCTAGAAAACTCCTGTTTCTTGTCGGATCAAATCTCTCTCTCTCTCTCTCTCTCTCTCTCTCTCTCTCTCTCTCTCTCCAAAACCTGGCAGCATAAATGTACTATGTAGATCAACAAAATGATAAAAACATTACAATTTAAAGAATCTTTGATACTTAAATTATTCCTGATGCTTAAATCTTAATGGAAGAGTTTTTCAATAGGGAATCATTTATTTCGTTTTGTAATATGATGTTAATATTTTATAGTTTTTAGTGATCTCTAGAAAATGAGAATTGTTAGGCAAGCTTAAGACCTATTTAATTAAAGCAATCCGGGAGAGAGAAAAAAAAGAGATATCTTTTTATTAGGCCTGATGATATGATCTTTGTAATTAATTTTGACATCAGTTTCTAATGAGTGAAATAAGCAAAATTAGATTTCAATTTTTACTGACATACAAATGATTTTTTTTATCGACGTTCTTCCCAGTGATGTGTTTGTGCATATCATTGTTATAGATGTACTTATTTTTGTTTCCAAAATGAAAACATAATCGTCAAAATATAGGTTTAAAATTTAATACACACACACTCTCTCTCTCTCTCTGTATCTTTCGCATGTAATATATATATATATATATATATATATATATATATATATATATATATATATATATATATATATATATATATATATATGTCGTGTGCGTGCGCATGTATGTATATATATGTGTACATCTTGAAAAAAAAAACAGTGTCATTGGGAGAAACACTCCGAGAGTTTTCAGACACGAATACCTCTGTTTGCCAAAAGGAGGCTCCTCGTTCCACGACATTCCTTTTTTGGCCGGTGGAACCGCGGGTTCCTGCGATATCCCCAAAAATGCAAAAGGATGATATATCCTACAAGAGCACATTTCAGCTGCCTCCTCTGAAAAGAATCTCGATGGAAAAGGCAACCGGTTGAATCCTTTGTGGTTCTTCGGAAAGAATCTGAATTTATGATAGTGTTTCCAGAACTTCCAAAAGTGGAATCGGGATAAGAAAGAGATACTACTTTGCATCTCGTCATAGTCGACTCGACTGGTTACGAAACACATTACAACGTATTCTGAAAACATTCAGAAAGACTCTTACAAGCACAGAGTTGAACGATGTGAAACCGTTCTAATCATTGTTCTCAATCGTTTCACCTTCGCTGAGAATTAATTACTTTATTGTTCCATTATATTTACTTACACACACGCATACATGCACACAAATACATATACATATATGTATATTTGAATCACGAAAGTTTGGAACGTGATAAATGCATAAATAAAGATGGCTATTACAATTACATATGTATCTGGTAAACATTAAATTACCAGTATATTTATATTCATGTGGTATATTATAAAATATAATATACTAATATTAGAATAGATAAAATAAAAAAAAGATATCTATAGATATATATATATATAGATAATATATATATATATATATATATTATATATATATATATAATATATATATATATATATATAGTTTATATATATATATATTATATATATATTATATATATATGTATAATATATATATATATATATATGTATATATATATTATATAATATATAGTATCGGTTAAATTTAATTATATTATATATTATATATATATATTAATATTATTATAATATTATCAAGGTATAAGCCACCAGCTACTCCAGTGTTTCAGAAACGCCTGAGGGCAGCCACACCTTGGAGGATACACACGCGGTCAAACAGACGATTCATCCAGAAAACAATACATTTTGAAAAAAAAAGAGGCATATACAACTTAATAGCATGAAATTTACAAAAATGTTCCCAAAAAAATTATTAATGAAAAGACGAGAAAAAATATATATAAATATATCGAGCAAGAGAGAGGGAGAGAGAATACCGAGCAAGAGAGAGAGAGAGAGAGAGAGAGAGAGAGAGAGAGAGAGAGAGAGAGAGAGAGAGAGAGATTATAACTATATACATGTGGGACTAATTTATTAGTAGCTCATTAATTTTAAGGTCCTTCATAAACATTTTACAAATATACGGGTCCAAATGGTACATTCCCGGACTAAGATTTAGGTTGTTTTTATTAGTGATTTGTATAATTGCTGATTCCAGTAAATTTCTTGAAACATAATCATTAGTTCTAGCAATTACAGAGGTATCACCCCAATTAATACAATGAGATTTTTCACTCAGATGGATAAACAGTGCATTTAAAATCTGGGCTGTTCTAACTGAATGTAAATGCTGTTTAATACATACACAAATTTTTACTTGACACCAACGTAAAACGATGGGCAATCCTTACAATGAATTTTGTAAATGATGTTATTTGTTACGGGACTATTCTTAATTAGCATATCTTTAATGGTATTGTTATAAGAGAACACTACATTAACATTAAACGATTTATATATTGATTTTATGGTTTCAAATCCACGAAAGTAAGGTAAGCTAAGTACATTTTTAGGCATTTCTTTTTCATTAATAGCAACACTATAAAACTTTTTGTGAGCTTTTTGATAACATAAATAAATTAAATGAGGTGGGTAGCAGAGATCGTTTCCTATCTTTTTTATGTATTCTATTTCTTGGTCAAGATATTGTGGACTCGTGATATGCAAAGCACGTAGGAACATAGAAGAAAAAAATGGAAATTTTAATATTAAGATGGTGGCCAGAATAAAAATATACATATGTTAAATTATTTGTGGGTTTTCTATAAATACTGAATTTTCATTGGAAAGATTCTCTATGTATTAATACATCTAGGAAAGGGATGACATTGTTATTTTCAATTTCAACAGTGAATTTTATGGATGCCACTAAATTATTCAATTTAGACAATAAACCATTTGCATCGATACCAACATGTATGACTACTAAGATGTCATCTACATATCTGTACCATTTTAAGGGGACAAGTGTGATATTCGGGAGGTGTTGTCTTTCAAAAAATTCCATATATAAGTTTGAAAGGAGAGGTGATAAAGGGTTACCCATGGCCATACCAAATATTTGTTGGTAATATTCTCCATTAAAAATAAATCTGCAATCACAAATACATAACTGAATCAATGAAATTATGTGAATAACGGACATAAGCAATTCATGCAGTACAAGTTCATTACTTAAATATTCTAGCACAGAGTCAATAGGGACTTTTGTAAACAAGGAACATACATCAAAACTGACAAAGATATCGCTAGGGTTTAGTACAATGTTATTTAATTTTTCCACAAGATCAAGAGAATTCCGGATTTGTGAATTAGATACAGTTCCTAGTAGCGGGGATAACAATTTACTAAGATATTTAGATAGTTTATAAGCAATTGATCCTACAGTACTAATAATTGGGTGCATAGGTTTGTTTTCCTTATGAGTTTTGACTAGGCCATATAAATAAGGTAATGAGGGACGCTTTACAGTTAACTTACACAAAAGTTCTTTTTTATCTTTAAGAATTTGTTTGATATTGATATTAAAGTTTTTTATTACTTGGTCCAACGGATTTTTTGCGAGTTTTTTTGTAAGTTATTTCGTCTTCTAGTAAAGTATGCATGCGTGATATGTAGTCAGTTTTGTCCAGAACTACTAAACTATTGGATTTATCAGCCTTAGTAGTGTGTAAGCTATTATCATTCTTCAATTCTTTTAAACTTTTTTTCTGTAGCGAGCGGGGAAGTTATTTTCATGATAGGCATGCGTAGCACTATATGTCATGCCTTTGATAATGTCTAGATGATTTTGTGGTAGGTCACAGTATTTTTCAAACTTATATTGAGATGTCGCTACTGATAAAGCTGAGGGTTTGTTCCATATGAAGAAAGACAACCCAAAGCCTAATACACGCACTGCATTATCACTTATTTGTTTTCTTGATAAATTCACCACACAATCACTTCTAGCATTATTGGTCCAATCACTGTCGTTGATAAGGTTGTTTAATTTTCTGTCCAGTTTTCTAATCAAAGTGTCTGTAGTTCTATGAAGTTTTCCATATATTTCTTGCCTTAATGCGTGTTTCCAATCAGCGGGAATCGAGTAGTTGAAATTACGTCGGGCTTTTTCCAGTTCTTTAAATTTCTCCCTTTCCTCCATTTTCGCGGCAGCAATATGACGTTTTAACATCATTGAAGAAAATTCGTTGAAAGGATGTTGATCGTATCTTCTTATGCGGCGTGGTAGCAGTGATTTGGTTAACACTTGTTCCGCCAGGCATTTTTTCAGGAATTTCAGGCGAATTCTGGTAAAGTGCGCCGCCAGTAAGGACTTGGAGAAAGAGGTGACGAAGCAGCTCAGCAGTGGGAACAGGATAGCAAAAGTCAACGTGGCCCTCATGATGAATAACTTGATCACGAAGTATATAAAACGTGATGCTATGTATAAATAAAGGTTTTTGCCAAGAAGGAAAAAAAATGAAAAGCGAAATAGCCAAGCACTTTCGGTCTAGTTCGACCCTTTACTCAGGCACAACTGATCTTACAAAGGAAAAACATAGTCAAGGTAGGCTTAATATCCAGATTATTATCAAGTAAAAACTCCCCTTCAGTTAACATATATGAAAATATTTTGATTCTGAGGTAGAGCGAATTCGTAGCTTAAATGCGTATATATGAATCAAGGTGATGTGATCATACACACACACACACACACATACACACGCACACACACACACACAGACAGACACACAGACACACACACACATACACATATATATATATATATATATATATATATATATATAATAAAGAGAGAGAGAGAGAGAGAGAGAGAGAGAGAGAGAGATATTAGAATTGGATGTGCAATCCTATTTTTTGGCGATTATTAATTTGAAATTTTTCTTTTTTAAATTAATATCAGTTTTTCTATAATTACGGTTTGTATAGCCACATCACTCGCGTGAATTTCGATAATACTGTAATCTGTATTTCAGTAACAACTGAAACCTTTTTTTGTTTAATTCACTCAATAGAAAATAATGCCAAAATGAATTACAAAGTTTATATCATTAGACCTAATAAAAAGATACATTTTTAAAATTTTTATTTTACCCGTCGGCTTGGCCTAATTATATTAGGGGTTTAGCTTGCCTAACAATTCGCATTTTTTCTCAAATCAAATATAGATTTTAAATGTTAATATTTTAGTGGCGACTAAAATCAGTTATTCGCGAGTGAATAACTCATCCATTAAGAGTTAATCTTCAGTATTAATTTGAATATCGAAGGTTCTTGAAATTGCAATGCTTTTATCATTTTGTTATTCTTATTACAGTATATAGACTTTAGGTTTTGCCTAATGGCTTATACACTCACACACACACACAGGTTTGAGACTACAAGAGACTGCACTTTCACTATTT
Source organism: Macrobrachium nipponense (assembly GCF_015104395.2). Taxonomy (NCBI): domain Eukaryota; kingdom Metazoa; phylum Arthropoda; class Malacostraca; order Decapoda; family Palaemonidae; genus Macrobrachium; species Macrobrachium nipponense. The sequence goes on from NC_087200.1 coordinate 46,219,846, forward strand.
TTTTGTATTACAGAGTTTTAATCATGTTTTATAAAATAAAATGAAAATAAAACCACTTACTAGAAATAGAAGCAATAACTGAGTTCTGTGAAATCTAGGCATATCTAATAAAAATGACAAACTTTCATTTTGACCTGGATAATATTGTCATTTTGAAAAGTATTTTTATTTCCATTCCTCGTTTCTTCTTGTCTGTTTTTGTTTCATTTTCCATGAAACAGAACGCCCGAGGTGATGCTGAGCAAAAGGTAAGAGATGTAGTCGGTGGAAAATACGTAATTTATTTAGATATTAAAAAAAAATCCTCTGATATTTTTAACAATTGATTGGAAGTCGCAAACACACAGACACACAGACAGACTGAGCTGAAGTACTAATGTGAGGTTAATTATTCTTCCTTCAGTTCAATTTGTTACCATATCTGTATGTATGATATATATATATATATATATATATATATATATATATATATATATATATGTGTGTGTGTGTGTGTGTGTGTGTGTGTGTGTGTATGTATGTATGTATAAGATTCATATTTATATTCTTGTACATGTGTGTATGTCATCGTATTATGTCTTGGTGTTTATGTATTTTGGTATTGTTTTTTGTACTGAATGAAAACATTTTATTTTGGAATGTTCCGTTTTCCTGCTAGATATTACAG
>NC_087200.1:46225512-46253012 GCF_015104395.2 Macrobrachium nipponense
CTCACTAGAAGTTTCTCCCCCTTTGAAACTTTCCCCTCTTGGTCGTCAGGAGACATTACGTTTCAAAAATTCCCACCTCTCTCTCTCTCTCCTCTCTCTCTCTATCAATATGTATATATGTATATATATATATATATACACGCACACCGCACACAACACCCCACAACACACATATATATAATATATATATATATATATATATATATATATATATATATATATTATATATATATATATATATATATATATATACACGCACACACACACACACACATATATATATATATTGGCAAGCTTACGTTCTTTACTTTATGAAATCCTTCATTAATGTATCACTTTCTTTCCTTGTATGGCAGATAAAGTAATTCATAATAGCGGCTTCTACTAGATCTCTCTCTCTCTCTCTCTCTCTCTCTCTCTCTCTCTCTTAGTCTGTCCTCTGAGAAAGGAGTTCCTCGTTGGACAGGTGGTTTTCGTGCTCGTCTACCAATCTGATGGTCCGAAGTTCGATTCTCCGTTCGGCCAACGCGGAATCATAGGAATTTCTTCCTGGTGAAAGAAATTCCTTTCTTGATATAATGTGGTTTGGAACCCACAATAAAATGCAGGCACCGTTGCTATGAAACCAATTAGTTCCTAGCCACGTAAAAATATATCTAATCCTTCGAGCCAGCCCCAGGAGTTCTGTTAATCAGCTTAGTGGTCTGGTAAAACTAAGATATACTTAGCTCTGGGAAAGGGATTATTCAAAACAAAAGCTTCGAAAAATGGCTCCACACCATTTCTGGCAATATTGTACGACAGTGAAAATTATTCAAGAGTTCAGGATTGAGATGATGCATGGTATAAACGTAGCAGTTATCAGTTGATTGAATAATCAAAACATAACAGTTGTCAGAGAATTCCAAAGGTTGTAGGTATAAGAGAAAATGAAGTAAATAACATGACCCACTTCATATGAAAGATGTGGGTGGGGATTCTTCAGAAGACAGTTTGCGTTCAAAATATTCTAGAGCTTACAAGAATTTTGCGTAGGATATCAGTTGTTTAATAATGAGTTGTCAAATAACTAAAATCTTTTACAAACTTCAAAATAGCAGTAATATACTAATTCCAGTTAACGAACCACTGTGCATGCATGTGTACATGTATTTGTATATGTATGTTTGTGAAATGAACCTTTCATTTTATTTTTATAACACACTTTTCAACTATTCTACAGGGTTATAGTAAGTTATAGTAATTTATAAGACAAATAATTAGCTAAGGAGTAGCTGACCATATAAATCAATATTAAAAACTCAGGCAACGCATGAGCCGAATAATTCAAAGGAAAACTAAATGACGTAAATTACCACGCGAAATCACATGCGAAATAGGATTGCACTAATAATTGATGACGAATAGAGGTGGTATTTGCTGAGTAATGGCTGTTGTAATTTGCTCATCCGTCGTATTGATGACAGATGTCCATTTCGTGATTGGAAAGCTCTCTGCTAATTAGCTGGATGATTATATTAACAATGGAAAATCTATTTATGTGATATATATCTTAAAATTAGTTTTCGGTGTCTATTTTTAAGTGACTAAAAACAAATACCAAAGAAATAACGACACATCGAAGTATCAAAAACATTAATCTGTTGATATAGTAATACAGAAATTTGGTTTTCTTTTCAAGGATCCGGTTTTTAAAATATATCAAAATATGGATGGATAGTATGACTGGAAATAAATATACTTATATTTTATCAGACAAATAGCTAGTTAGAAAAACAGATAGATAGATAGATAGTAAAGACTATATTTTGTTTTACAGTGCTTTATTAAACACAATTCTAGGTAATAAGATTAGTATTATGATATTAATAATTACTCAGTTGTATCTCACTAGTAATGCATATATATTTTCTTTAATATGTTGTTCATAAACAATCCTTTATAGGTTTTTTTGTCAAGTAGATATTACACTTATTTACCGAATTCTATTGCAAATTATTTTAGTGAAAAATGAGCCCATGAAGTAAAGAGTTCTTACATTGTAGTCGTATTTGAGCATCAAATAATAAATGTTGAACTGCTAAACGTTATCATAACAGATGAGGATTATCCATGAACACAGATGTTTGTTTACTTCACACAACAGTGGGAAATGCAGCAATAAGAAAAATAAGGGCTTTGAATTTCTGCTTATTTGTTTCTTTCCAAGTGGCACAAATAATCCTTACTGTTTTCTGATAAGATTTTGATTTAGTGCTAAGCGAAAGCTCATATCAGCTGCATAAGTATCACCTTTTACGCGAAGTAATACAATAGACTTTTCCTGTTGAATAAAAAGCTAAATCTGCAAAAGGAAATAGCAGAACATTTGCAGTCCTTCATTACCTAAGGTTACCAAATGAAATGCTGGGTTTTTGCTACTTCAATTTAAATAAAATGACAATGATAAAAACCACCATTTACATGAAAGTATTCTTTTATTTGGTTTGGAAGGTAGTCATACTCGTAGATATCTTTTCAACATTTTTGACCAGGGCAATAAAAAGTTAAACTTAGTATTGACGCATGCTTATATGTTCAAGCTAGCACGTCACATTTTCTTAATAAAGAGTTCTAAAGATTATAAATTAATTAAAGAAATCCAAATTATACCGATTCATGTTATTATAAAGTTTGATTTTAAATCACGAAGAAATAACAGAACGTGATGATTATACGAACAAAGTTACAGCTATGAAGGAAAATTTAAACCCTGGAGATGCTAAGTACTTTCCTCTTATTACCAAGACATGTTCACAGCAACTAAAGACATGCAGAAGCAAATGCCTTTTTAAATGGTGAGTACAAGTCACAAGGGAATACAGAAAGGTTGGGAGGTCACAGAACGGTCAATATATTAAAATCTAAATCTACTTATTGGTAATCCTCTTTATTCTATCTTTCAGTTTCTTCTGGAACATACGTTTTATGACCGGGTCAAAAGAAAATAATCCTTGACTTCCATTAAAATGATTCACCCAGGTTAACTGAATCAAAACAGATTCTAACAAGTTTCTTGAAATAGTTTCGTTACAACGTGACAATATTTGGCTTTGCGTCCAATGTCTTCTGTGGGCTTGGAGGAATAATGAGAGGAGACGCCTTGCTGCGGGATAAGTGAAGCCACTCAGGTCGCTGGCCGCCATATTGGGACTGGCAACTGAATTCCTGGGTCGACCGTAGGTACGCGACCTTGCGATGACCAAGGTGTAATACTTTTTATTTTTTATGTACTATGTTATTTTAATTCGTTCTTTTAGTTTTCTTGTGTGCGTACTCTTCTGCTAACGGTACGCATAATTTCGTACTCCATTTTATCCGCAGACAGTTAACACGTTTACAGAAACTATAATGCCTTGATGAAAAAATAAGTGAATTTGAGGGAAGTGAAGCTACTATTAAATTCATTATGGTATTCAACACCTTATTTGACATATCAAATTCTCGAAATCTAAATACCAAAGGAATTCAAAGACCAATTCAGAAGAATAATGCAAGTGATATTAAAGATTTTCTAATAAAAGCAGAAACATATATCAGATCTTTGAGACTTCAGGATGGTAAAGACATCTTAAAATAAGATCGAAAAACTGGTTTAATTGGCTTTCTCTATTGCATACGAAGTCTTCAGATTCTGTACGAAACCTGTATGGATTAGATGGTGGGCCTTTACAATTTTTGATGACCTACAAATTCAGTCAGGATCATATTGAACTATTCTTTGGTCAAGTAAGAAGTATGGGAGGCCATAATGATAATTCAAAAGTGAGATAATTCTCTGCTGCTTACAAAAGGCTACTTGTACATAATGACTTAATGCCATCAGAGTCGGTGCCCATATTAACTGCTTCAAGCAGCATAAAAGAGCAGGTTGCAGTAAGGAATATAAATGCTTTTGTTTCAATACATCGAGTTTTAGAAGTTCAAGAAGCATATTCAGATGGCAAGGAAGATGATTATGATTATATTCTAAACCATTACCACTTGTCAAAATGTTCAAATAAAATAGTAGCTTATTTTGCAGGCTTTGTTGTTTTTAAGTTAAAAAAAAAGTCTTTACAGTAGTCTGCATTGATGCATTAACGTTAACAGACGCTAATTTTCGTCACACCCTCATCAAATTAAAAACCAAAGAAAAATTGGTGTATCCATCAAATGATGTTATTGATATATGCAATACTTGCGGAAAAAATATAAGGGAAATGTTGTCCTGCAACAAAATACTGGGGAGAGTTAGCTTCCATAAATTAGTTAGTTCAGTATTGGCAGCTTACAGAGGCAAAACCATATTTTCAGAGGTCGATTATCATATGTATGATACTCAACCATTGGACCTTCACTTGCACTTATTGATTAAAACAATAACTGAAAAATCTTTGCAAGTGAGATATAATTATGCTGGTAAGCGGATTACTGCTAAACTTCAATCGTAGGTCGCAGGAAAGAGTCGCCAGATATATACTAAGTTAATTCATTTTAGCGGTCAATAATTCCTAATAGTAGGCGATAACAAACAGTAAGGACTAAGGAATTAGCAGACATAAAGAGAATAGCTTTAAATATGTATATAAGATTATGAAAAATTTGTATTGTATATCTGAGTAATAAAGTAAGGTATTATGTATGATAAAATAATTAACTATGTTCTTTAAAAGAATGATAAAATGTCTAGCACTTTTCGCCTCCATTTATGCCATGAAAAGACGCATTATGAAAATAAAAGATGGGAAAAGTAACTGAAGCGTTTCTGTTAATCCTTATGGTGTGGTCTCTCTTTTGCCAGTCCTAGGCGTGGCTGCCACGCGGTAAACTGGCTTCACTTTACTGAACGGTCTGACCCATGCGGGGCGTCTCCTCCCATTATTCCTCCAAGTCTGTGGGACTTTTCACTTTAATGTAAAAAATAAAGCATTATTCGTCTGACCTGATCTTCCTGAGTATTTGTGTTGTTTTAATCTGTTGTTCAATTCCTTGCTGGTCTGACATAAGTAAAATAAATCACAATCCATACATGGCATTTTGTATACAATGAATTACAATCCATACATAGAAATTTGTATAATATTGCTGTCTTTTCGGGGGATGTTCTTTATAAGCATGTTTTTTTATATGTGAAAGATACATTTGTACTAAACAAATTATTATTTTAAAAAAGGTTTTACAGCCTCAAATCCAATAAAATGCGGCAAACAAATGCTGTACGAGGGCACTTCTTTTTTCGTTTCCGATTTTTCATAGAGTCTTAATAATTTATTATAACAAATATACATGATATGAGATGAATAGTGAAGGATCGATAAATTCCTGTTGATGGTAGGAAGGTAAAACAGTGATATCGACGATAGTTAGGGAAGAATAGTTTGATAAAGATGCGTTCAAGTTGGACTCAAAAAAGAAATGCAAAGATATCAATCAATAAAGAAAACAATATTGGAAATTAAGAAATAAATTTATTAAAGAGAAGATATTCAAATATATGATAAATAGCAGACAAAGAAGAGGGGATGTTAATCATGTTATCATAAAATTTAAGTTTTAGTAAAAGACCTAAAAATCAATAGATGTCTACTAAAATGAATAAGGATAGGAAGAGACAGAGAAAACATGTATCAAATTAGGTACTGAATTAAGAGGACAGAGATTAGTCTAATAAGATAACGATGAATAACAGACAAAGACGAAAAGAAAAAAGCAGTTCAGGTCAGGTTCAGAAATGAAGTTATGGGCTAAGGATTATTTTGAACAGAGGACAGAATGATGAGTTGTCTAAATTGGGCTGCTGAATCAGCACATATAATGGAGGCAAAAGAATGTTGCATGCAAGTGACAGGGGGAAGTGGACCAGGCTCATTAGAGCAACGACCACTCAATGAATACCAAGAATAAAGTTTTGGTGAAAAAAGCAAAACACGAGAACCTCAGAAAGTGGAATCGGAAAACAAGAAAAAGTCTTCAAACTGTTAAAAGTTTAGAAAGCATCAGAAGAGATTCGACTTTCTTAGTAGGTTAGCGGTGATATAATATATATATTAATATATATTATATATATAATATATATTATATATATATATATATATATATATATATCATATACATATATATACTATATAATATATGATATGTACATTATATATATATAGTATATAATATATATATATAATATATATATATATATATATATATGTACAGATATATATATATATATATAATATATATATTAATATATATATAATATATTAAATTATATATGTATATATATATATATATATGTAAATATATATATATATATATATTATAATTTAATATATATTATATATATATAAATACATATATATATCTATTATATATATATATATATATCTATTATTTATAATTTATTATACTTTAAGGTAAACCAAATGTCTATTTATCTTATGAGGGAAATATAAACGAGGCAGAAGAATACAAGCTTTCACATGATATCAAAATTGAGGTATACCACGAAACTTAGTGTCGTAAATCTTTCGATTTCGTGCATAATAGAATTTCTACAATCATGGCATATATTTTTTTGAGATGGAAGTACAGGTAATTTATTAATGATGTCTTGAAAATTGATAGTTTTCTGAAAGAAAGAAAAGAGGCTGCCATCAAGTCTGCAAAACTATGCAGTAGAATTTAATCCTGATAAGTTTGTGAATAAAAAACTGAACTTTTCATATTTCATTGCTCTTTTGAAACTATAATTCTCATTCTTTTGATAGCTAAAGCGAAATTGTTGTTTATAAAAAAGAAATAATAAGAAGTCTTTATACTCTTATTTGAAGTCATAATTTCTGAAACTTTAATGTTTGAGTTTCTACATAATGTTATTCTTAACTAGGCAAATTCGCTAGGGAGTGATAGAGAACAGAGTGAGTTTAGTAAATGTAGAAAGACTGGGATAAATAGATAGTCTCCTAAACCTCATTTTTAGTGTGACCCCTTTCGAACATTTTTTTTTATGTAGGCACGTCACGCGAAAATATTGAATTTGCAAGAGCAAACGATAATTATATGAACTTTTCATAGCGGTTTGAACCTCGTCACTTAATTAATACTCGGCAGTTACTGTCAACTCTCGGCCATAAAAGTGATTTAAAGTGATTTACCGCAATGTCTCGCGAGAAATTTACGATGTAAATACAAGAAGGTCGTTGTTTATATAGAAAATACTTTCAACTGAGATATATTTGCTTTATTAGTATTCTTAGTTGAAGTACATTCTTTCTACTTGACATGAATTTGAAATATATCCTTTGTGGACTGGTTCATACTTGGTTATAAATCATTTTAGTGTCACTGACAGAATAGCAATAATTTTTTTTTCTAAATCCTTTTATTGCTTGTATTTCATCTTTTAGCTTTGATCATGCGGTACGTCTTACCTCCTATTAGTATAATTATTTTTAATAAATGACTGAAGAGCTAATTATTATTGTTATTATTTCATTACATGAAACCTGTTCACATGGGACAAGCCCATCAAAAGGGCCACTGACTTGAAATTCAGTCTCCCAAAGAGTGTTGGTTTCAACCCCACAGCGAAGACCCCACACTGAGGCAGTAACCGGTCGTGATATAAAGCCAGTGATTTTTCGTCGGCCTGGGCGAGGTGCGACCCCGTGACATCTGAGCGGCATACCACGACGCTAGCGACCATACCGGCGGACCAGCTAATGGTTGCGAATATGCAAATTTATGGGGAAGTAATGGTTTCAACTCCAAGCTATGACAGTTTGTTGTGAAACAAGACTATAAATAACGAAATGAGTTTTCCTTTCCATTATCTCTCTCTCTCTCTCTCTCTCTCTCTCTCTCTCTCTCTCTCTCTCTCTCTCTCTCTCTCTGCAAAAGCTTTGACAAGGTAGACCATAATATATTAGCGAAGAAAATTAGAAAACATAATATTGTGGACAATGTAGGAAGATGGATAAGAGAATTTTTGCAAAACAACAGATAGTGATTGCAAACGATGAGAAATTGGATGAAGCTAAGGTATTATCCGGTGTGCCACAATGTATTATAGCTGCATTGCTGTTTGTTGTTATGATTCAGACATAGACAGTATATGTTAAGGACTCGGTAATGAGAAGTTTCGCTAATGACACAAGAATAAGTAGAGAAATTACTTGTGACGAAGATAGGAACTCGCTACAAAGACACCTAAACAAAATCTATGAATCGACAGAGGTAAATAGGATGGTATTTAATTTTGACAAATTTGAAGCAATAAATTATGGAGATAAGGAAGGAGTGCTATATGCATATAAGGGACTAATAACGAGACAATCACAAATAAGGAAGCAGTTAAAGACCTTGGTGTGATGTTGAATAGAACTATGTTATGCAATGATCAAATAGCAATACTACTGGCAAAATGCAAAGTAAAAATGGGAATGTTGTTACGGCACTTCAAAAGAAGAAAAGCCGAACACATGAATATGCTTTATAAAACGTATGTACGTAGTCCACTTGAATATTGCAATATGATATGGTACCTACACTGCCAAAAGGATATTGCACAAAAAGAGTGTACAACGATCCTTTACAGCTAGAACAGAAGTTAAGGACCTTGACTATTGGGAAAGACTACAATCTTTAAAATTATAGTCTAGAAAGGAGAAGAGAACGCTACATGCTAATACAGGAATGGAAACAGATAGAAGGAATTACCGAAAACATCATGGAGCTAAAAATATCAGAAAGACCAAGCAGAGGTAGAATAGTAGTGCCCAAAACTATACTAGCAATACTAATGAAAGCACCCAGGACATTAATCCAGTACGTACTAGCTTCGATAATGCAGCGTCTATTAAATGCGTTGCCAGCTCATCTGAAGAACATATCAGGAGTGAGCGTAGATGTGTTTAAGAATAAGTTCGACAAATACCTAAGCTGCATCCCAGACCATCCAAGATTGGAAGATACAAAATATACCGGAAGATGCATTAGCAATTCTCTGCTGGACATTAGACGTGCCTCACACTGAGGGACCTGGGGCAACCCGAACGAGCTGTAAGGTCTGTAAGGTCTCTCTCTCTCTCTCTCTCTCTCTCTCTCTCTCTCTCTCTCTCTATATATGATATATATATATATATATATATATTATATAATATATATATATATATATATCTCTAGAAGGATCCACAGTAATATCCTTGTTTATCCAGATGAAATATATTTATGGAAATATTTCAAATATATAAAAAGCTTAAAGCTTTCGACCATCCTCCTGTGGACTTGATCACCAACTTAGTAATCAAATGCACAGGAGGATGGACGAAAGCTTTAATCTTTGTAAATATATCCATAAATATATTTTATTTGGATAACAAGGCTATTACTGTAGATCCTTCTATTGATTTCTTAGAAGCACGATACGGTGTTTTTATATTGCATATATATATATATATAGTATATATATATATATATATATATAGATATATGTATGTATGTGTACATATATATAACATATATATATACATATATATATATATACATATATATATATATATATATACTACTATATATATATATATATATATATATATAGATGCCTATATATATATATATATATATATATATATATATATATATATATATATATATGTGTGTATATATATATATATGTATATATATATATATATATATATATATATATATGTATATATATATGCACATATATAAGATAATTCGTTCCCAATGTCTTATGCTCCTGAGATGTTGTTCCCTTAGTTTCCATGATAGACGTCACTTATTAAATCTAGCTTATTAGATAGTTATATGAGTTATCAGATTGTAATATTTCCTTCTCGTTTTCTCAATTTTTGTTGTTGAATATCCACAGACTAAAAGTTAACACACGAACTGTTGAAGCTTTGGAATATGTGCAAAATGTGTATTAATCAATAAAACATACTGCAACACTAATAAATTACCTTTTAGTTTCAAGGTAAGGAAACAAAAACAAATTTTATTGGAATCCAAACTTATTTCAGCAATAGATCATTGTTATATATCTTTATATTATATCACTGATAACATCTCAAAAATGAATACTCGCACAACCCCATGGTTTTACTTCTTGTAACTTCTAAACTAAATCTATAAATTTCTTAACACATTTCAAGTATCTTTAAAACTAAATGTGCTCAATTTACTACGCCAAGGAGTTGACCTCCACTGTTCTTTCAATAAGAACGCATATTCAATAAGCTAATTACTGGCTAATAAGGGAACAATTATCGTGGCATAATTTAACTTCGCTAAGATAATTTCGTAAGGAACGACAATGTTACAGCTTTCTTTGAGTAATGATGATAATAATAATAATAAAGTTCAATGAAAAATATACTTCCATAGCTACTCGAAATTTACACCAAGATTGAAAAATAAATAATAATAATAATAATAATAATAATAATAATAATAATAATAATAATAATAATAATAATAATAATAATAATAATAATAATAATACAGGTTTTATAATAATGGCTATTTCATCCGCAATTATTTCCCATAGAGGTTTCTTTATTCTTGTTACTGACATTTCTTCTGTACTCATGTTGGCTATTAAAACGCCCAATGTGGGACTCATGAAAAAAACGTGGTATTTGCCAAATTAAATATATTATACAAATTGACAAAAGATATTATATGTCTCATTCTGGATTCCTCTTGCTCAGGGGTGTCTGCTCCTCTCTCTCTTTCTCCCTGAGCAAGAGGAATCCAGAATGAGTCATTTAGTATCTTTTGTCAATTAGACTTAAGATCTAATTTTTTATAATATATTCAATTTGCCAAGAAAATTCTGTAATTAGAAGAACAGAGGAGCTTCTATACGAAAAAAACGCTGCTGAAACAGCCATTATTTTCTATAAAACCTGTATCAATGAAGGTCTTCTTCCAGCAAATAATAATGATAATCATAATAAATTATCTGTATAACACTTCTTTAGTGACCTGACTTTCGAGAGATGATTGAAAAATTCTTGCACAAGGAGATTTCCCTCCTAAAAATTCCTCCCTCCGAAAATGAGGAGATAACGTTTCAAAGGCAGTGACTGCGCTTCTAAAGGAGATAAAAATGGCTCCATTATCACGTAATGAAGAAAACGGTATTACTTGATAAACGAAATTCCCCCATGAACATTCATTTAAATGACCGGTCGTGAACAAACTCGTCTCATAAAGGAGATAAGCAAAGTCAATACCACGGGGGTTGGGATGGGAGGAAAGTGAAACAAGTGCAAAGTAGTTAGAGTATATATATTATATATATATATATATATATATATATATGTATATATATATATATATATATATATATATATAATATATACATATATATATATATATATATATATATATATATATATCTATATATGTATAAAAATATATATATATATATATATATATATATATATACATATATATATATATATGTGTGTGTGTGTGTGTGTGTGTGTGTGTGTGTGTGTGTGTGTGTGTGTAGAAGGATTCACAGTAATATTCTTGTGTATCGAGAAGAAATATATTTGTAAAATATTTACAATGCTTAGACTTTTCGTCCATCCTTCTGTGGACTTGACCACTAACTTACTGAAGGATAAAACATTGGTAAAGAAATAGAAATAAGTGTAAACAAGCAAAAATGATAAAATAAGGTTAAAATAGGCAAATAATTTATTGGGTAGCATTCCTTTCCAGAATTCTGTGTGATCTTCAAGGCGGTACAAAACGCTGGTTTTCTTCTTGAAAGAAATTTTGAGGATCGTAATCGAAAAAGGTAGCTTGTAAAGCAGGCAATGAAACTAGCGAGGGGTGGTTATCTACTTCATCAGATTGAAGAAGGCTGTGCACATTTCTGAAGTTTATAATTCTGGCCCTTTTGCAAATCTCTTTACTTTAAAGTAAATTGTTCATAATGGCAGTATTCCCCTCACAGGTTTAATTTAAAGTGATGAGAGCCCCTTCCACAATCCTCCTAGTGGTCCTATCCGCACTCTTATGGATTACTTTACCTCTCTTAGTCAATTGCACGATCAGAATCCCAAGTGTGCTTGGCAATGGCGCTGTAAACGTTACCCAAACACCAGGCTGCAATAAATCTTTTAAATTTTCTGTTTTCAGGTAAAGCACTCACACAAATACGTATCTACATTTTTATTGATATAATGACGAGAAAACCAAAAGTAACGTTTTGACCAAATTGTTTTTTAGAGCGTATCGAGCGTGTGGGTCTAGTTTCATTGACCATGAAATTGAAATCTTGACTACGAGTTCTGTAACCCAAGTTTTTTTATTGACAAAAGTCTTTCTAGAGCCAGAAGGTTTTATAATCCAAGGGAACAGTTCAACTGCCAATTTTAAATGCCTTCCCCTTCTGTATAATCATGAACTGAAAAGACATGGGTATAGTGTAGTTTTTCAATATACTAATACTTTTGAAAAGAAAATTATCAAAAACAGTTACAGAAAACCAAATACCGATGTTGGAGTCTATGTTATAGGGTGTAAAAACTGGTGAAAGCGTTCGTTCCCTGGACCAGAAGAAACGTGAACATAACTGCAGCCTGGTGTTTGGGTAACGTTTACAGCGCCATTGCTAAGCACATTTGGGATTCTGATCGTGTAATTGACTTCAGGGGAAGCAAGCTTATCCATAAGAGTGCGGATAGGACCACTAGGAGGATTGTGGAAGCGGCTCTAATCACTTTAAATGAAACCTTTGAGGGGGAATACTGGCATTATGAACTATTTACTTTTAAGTGAAGAGATTTGTGAAAGGGCCAGATTTAAGAATTTAAGAAATGTGTACAGCCTTCTTCAATCTCATAATGTTGATAACCATCCTTCGCCCGTTCCAGAGTCTGATCTACAAACCACCTTTTTGGATAATGACCCTCAAAATTTCATTCAAGAAGAAGACGAGCAGAATTTTTCCCGCCTCATAAAACCTTGTTTATCATTTTTGTTTGTTTATATTTATTTCTCTTTCTTCACCAAAGTTTGTCTCTCATTTAGTTAGTGACCTAGTCCACAGAAGGATGGGCAAAAGCTTTAAGCATTGTAAATATTCCTACCAATATATTTCGATTTGATAAACAAGAATATTACTGTGGATCCTTCTACCGATTACTTATATATATATATATATATATATATATATATATATATATATATATATATATATATATATACATAGGAAAGCTGATATTTAGCACCTAATGCATATACTGTCTTGCTGTCCTAGGAAAATGATTGGAAAAGCGAGCGTATCAGAATATTTTTTTTAGTTGTCATCATTGTCTCTCAGGAAGACTGAACGGGATTTCGTAGTGTGCGACGCATCACTTTATAGAGGGCGAGACGTTAGAGCCTGCTGTCTCAGCTCTTGCATCCACGACCAAGGGCATAGAGGTCGCGGGTGTTTGTACATGGGCGGATGTATTTACAATTCCGATCTGGTTGTAGTCAGATCTCATGGGTGGGACTATTAGCTATACGTACATGAGTGCGTAGGTATCTGTTCCCTTATATGCTATGGGAGATAAGGGATAACTGGGCACTGCTTGAGGCTGCGTTCGGCATGGCCTTGTCTTATTTCTTTGGTGTTGGTGTTTAATGCTGAAATGGGTAAGCATACTTACATTTGTGCCCAAGCATATTATAAACATTTGTTTAATAGATGTATCCTTCATATCTTATTCTAGGAAAGATTCTATTTACAATTTATCTATGTGGGATTTTCTTTGTCTATCTTTATTATTACTGATGATTAGTTATTGGGAGAAAGGGGAGGACGGGTTTTGTCCAAACCCCAGTGTTATTTTGGCTTCCTACTTTGAGTTATACCTTTTTATTTTGGTGCGTTATTGAGTTTTCATCGTGTTGTATTTAGTAACTAAAGTTTCAGAGTTTTGCTTATTCAGTTAATGATAAGTTCTTTATAAATAAAGTATTTTTTCAATAATTATGGATCTGATTTAACGACCTTAGGTAATTATGGTTGATGGGTTACATTGAGGTTGAGAGAGAGAGAGGGAGAGGGGGTCAGATGGGAGAGAGAGAAAGAAGCCGGTTGAGTGAGAGAGATAGTGGCTTTGTCGGAAATGCTCTTTGTTTTATGCATGTCTTTTTCTATTATGTGCTTGGAGTAACTTAGCAAGATAAGTTGATTTCTGATTGTTTTGAGTTCTTTGTTATGAAAAAGTGGGGAAGAAATTCCCAGGGCTCTAAGAAATAACTTACTTGCTATGCCGAGTTTAACTAAAATGTCATGATATCTGTAGAAATATAAGTATGAAAGTAAGAATGGCGCTTTCTTGAAGACAGTGAATTTGTAGTTGTTATTAGTTCTGGTGGTTAAGAGTCCTAAAAAGGGGATTTTGTTATTGTTTTTCTATTCTACTTTGAATTTTATGGTCTGCACCAGGGAATTTAATTTTTGTTGAAAGTCATTAAAATCGCACCACTCGTTATTCCAGTATGTTAAGAAGTCGTCTACATAATGAAGCTAAATCATATCTGCAGTGTTGATAGGGTTTACAATCACCGTCTCAAAATACTCCATATATAAGTTTGTTAACACAGAACTGAGCCGATTCCCCATACTGCAACAATTTTTTTATGATAAAAGTTATCACCAAAGGAAAAGACATTAGTGACTCAGAGCTCTACAAGTTGCATTACTTTATTCAGTTCTGTGGGGAAGTGGTCAGCAAATTGCTTTCAAGTTTATTTTTTAGGAACGTCAGTGCATCTTTTATGGGTACTTTAGTGAAAGGGAGTCTATGTTTAGCCTGAGAAGTTTTACATTACGTACGGGGATATTTGCTGACCTAAATATGTTGCAAAAGTCTTATGTATGTTTTATATGACTAGGGGACAAAGTTCCTAGGAAGGAGGATAGTAACTGATAACAACTACGAATTCACTGTCTTCAGGAAAGCAACATTCTGACTTTCATACATACATTTTTTCAGCTATCATGGCATTCCAGTTAAACTTGGCATAGCAAGTAACTTATTTCTTAGAGCCCTGAGAATTTGCTCCCCAGATTTTCTTAACAGAGAACTTGAAAAAATCAGAATTCAACTTACATTGTTAAAATACCCCAAGCACATAATAGAAAAAGCCATACATAAAGCAAAGAGCATTTTTTCAAACGCACAGAAAACAAAGAAAAGGAAAAATACACAAACAAATTCATAAACCCTCACATGGGTAATTAAACGAGAGATCTCACAAAACTTAGGCCAACCCAACCCTTTCATTATCACATATCCGAAAACATTGAGGATATCCTATATGAACACTCAGCAGAAACCAGTTTCTAAAGACATAGGTGTCTATGAAATCCCTGTAGGGATTGTGATAAGTCATATTATGAATTCCCAGGATAATCTCTCTTGGAAAGATTAACTCAACATGAGTGCTTAGTTAGATATGGACAACATAGTTCAGTACTTTTCCATCATATAGATAACACGAACCATACCATGGATTGAAACTCATCCCGAATTTTATACAAGAGCAGCTGTCAGTACAAAAGTCAGATGGTAGAATCTTCACTGATAAAACAAGAAGATAATAGGATCAACCTTTCCAATGGATGCAGAGACGCTGACCATATAGACAATATCTTCCTTATGGCAACTATGAAGTGCATTAAGACAATTAACAGAACCAACGTCGACTTAGCAGTGACACCAGGCATCACCTAAGGCATATCTGCCACTATAAATTTAGCCAATGTAATTTCTACCGTCATTCATTACTTGATAAGGGTGGAAGTCAATCAGTGTTTTAATGGGCCTTTTGTACTTGAGGCATACCCTTTTTTAACAGAAGAATATGAACATACACACACACACACACACATATATATATATATATATATATATATATATATATATATATATATATATATATATATATATATATATATATATATATATATATATATATATATATATATATATATATATATATATATATATATATATATATATATATATATGTGTGTGCGTTTTTCTTTCTTTCTTTCTTTTTCAGGCAGTCTCTCTCTCTCTCTCTCTCTCTCTTCTCTCTCTCTCTCTCTCTCTTTCACAATTTTTTTTAGCCAATCGCCTTTGTGGCATTAACTTCTTGATGCAGATTATATATATATATATATATATATATATATATAGTATATATATATATATATATATATGGATATATATATATACATATTTCATTGCTGCTGCTTTCAACGATTCTTCAAAATTTGGCCATGTATACGGATTCGTAGTTTATTTTCCATTTATTGCTACGGTCCGTTTCAGGCTTTCTCAAGAAAGAATTAAAATATACAGGCTTCTTCTGCTCTATTTATAACGGCAGGATTGGATTAGTTTAGAGAGGTGGGCGGTTGGTTTGCGGTTGCCATACATCTTAGTTACCATGTTTTTGGTTCACAAATTCTAATCGAGTGAATGGTTATTTACATAATATTTACATAATATGTTATTACATGTTGAGACTTTGTTACTGTATTACTTCTACATACTATGTGAACAAATTTTATCTTTAATAAAATTATTGATATCTTCCTGCGTTGTGCCCTGCTGGGCTCCATTTAGCGTCGTTGACCTTGACCTCGGATTTCCCTTCTTCTCCTCGCGGATGTTAGAGGTCGTTTGGCTTCAGTTTGATTGTTTAAGCTTGGTTTGCTGGTGGCTATAAAAACTGCTTCTGTTATTGTTACGTCCATATATGAATTGCATCTTTATTTTATTTTAGTGTTGTTTACCAAGTCTTGTAATGATGGTTTCTTGTTATGTCTGTCGGTGTAGTGTTGGAAGATAGCTCCGGTGTTTCTGTGGGCAAGTAATCTTCGTCTGAGTGTTGCATATGTTCGTCTAATGTAGTTTTATCTGTAAGAACTGCATTCCTCCTCTGGGCAAATGAATTCATAAACTAAATTTTTGGTCATCTCCTTAGGTGTAGGGGCGCATGTACTGTTTTCCATTACAAGTGATGCAAGCAGGTTTGGTTTGCAATGCACCCGTATGTTTATACCAGTGTAGGGGAGGGCTAGTGGTTTGACGTTCTACTTAATGATCTTGTTAATGATGTTACAGTTGTTATATTCGTTGTTAAAGTTATTCTTGTATTATATTGTCATCTGTTGTCCTGTCTTCTAGTCGCGTTGGTCTGTAATGTTGCTTGCTTGTAGTATGCATGAAATAACTTGCATATTTCTGATTATATTATGTTGTCTTTAAATCCGTTGTTTGCGAGTTGTTGAATTCTGTCGATTCCCAGATGTGTTAGCCTTCCATGTGGTGCAGTGACCAAAGGCCCACCGAACATATGCACGGATTACCGACAGCTTATAGGCCTCAGGGCATTCACCTCTTCCATTCAAACAGCGTCCGATGTTGGTGGCCTAGGTGTATACCTGTGTGTTGTATTTGATTCGTTGTTTACTAATACTTCTAACAAGAAACCATCATTAAACAAGACATGATAAACAACACTAATAAAATACAGATGCAATTCATATAGAGACATAACAACAACGAAAGCAATTTTTATAGCCACAAACAAAGCATGCTTAAACACTCAAACAAAAGCCGACCGAAAACTGCCATCCGCAAGGAGAAGGAAAATCCAAGGTCAGGGTCAACGACGCCAAATGGAGCCCCGACAGGCCACACCACAACACAGGAAAAAATCAATCATTTATTAGTGATATAAGATTTAGAAATAGAACGTAGAACTAATACTGTAACATAGTCTCAACATGTAATAACATATAAATATTATGTAAGTACCCATCAACCCCCTAACAATTTGTAAACCAAAAACATTGCAACTGAGAAATACGGCAGCGGCCTCCCACCTAGACTAATCCAATCCTGCCGGTATAAATGGAGAAGACACCTGTATATTTCAATACTTGCTTGAGAAAGCCCGAGATAGGGAAAGACGGATAGCAATAAATGGAAACACACCACGAATATGCATACTTATGCAGAATTTTTAAAAATCACTGAAAGCAGAAGTAAGGAAATGTGGAAAAGTTTGGATCAAAGAAGTCAATGCCACAAAGGCGATTGACCGCAACAAAAGAAGAAGAAGATAGATTTATATATATATATATATATAATATATATATAGATATATATAATAAAAGAGATATATATCATATATATATATATATCTATATATATATATAATAATATATATATATATATATATATATATAAATATATGCTATATATATAATATATATATATCTGAGATATTATATTATAGTAGATTATATATATATATTATATATCTCTTTATATATATATATATATATATATATATATATATATATATATATATATATATATATAATATATATATATGTGTGTGTGTGTGTGTGTGTGTGTCTGTGTGTGTGTGTATAACTGAATCACGAAAGTTAGGAACGTGATAAATCCATAAATAAAGATATATGCCACGAAGGAAAATAAACAACGGAGTATCCGCGAGACCTTTCGATGTCCAAACGTCCTTTACTAAGCAGATGAACTCATATATTCAGCCAGGCGGAGACTCTAAAAATTTTTAGTTCCTAATTTTACTACAATCTACACAGAAGAAGAAATCAGAAATAATTATTTTACAGCATAATGGTTCCATTTTCCAGTTATTTTTAAATATATGAGTAAATGGCGAGAAACTAAAATAATTGCTTAGTTCTTAATTCTACCTCTGCCTACATTCAATAAGAAGTAAGGAGGAAATTATATTTCCATTTTCCATTTTTTCCTTAACACAGGGAAATTATCGTCCCACTTTCCTACAATCTCGCTTTAAGAAAAAATGTCTTTCTGTTTACAGATGTCGATTACCTTCACCATCGTCTCCTTCTGGGATTTTAAAATCTTCTGAATGCGTCCGGTTTCACTTAGTAGATGATGGTGCTTTTGAAAGCTAGATATATTCACAACGAATTTAACATCCTTTAAAAGGAGTTAGAATGTTTTATATAATACTTCTCGCCTTGGTTATTATATTTTAAGCGTATTGTCTGTGTCATTTATTTCTGGCCGGTAAGTGCTAATTGTATTTGGTGTTTAATATTATATATATAATATATATATATATATATTATATATATATATATATATATATATCTATATATAATATATAATATATATAATATATATATATTATATATATATATATATATTTATATATATATTATATATATATATACACCAAACCAATAGAATTAGTACTTATATAATATATATATATAATTATATATATATATATATATTCTATTATATCTATTAATATATTAAATTATTATAAATAAACACCAAATAACAATTAGTAATTACGGGCCAGAAATAAATGACACTGACAATACGTTTAGAATATAATAACAACCAAGGCGAGAAGTATTATATAAAATATTCTAACTCCTTTAAAAGGATGTTAAATTCGTTGTGAATATCTCTAGCTTTCAAAAGCACCATCATCTACTAAGTGAAACCGGACGCATTCAGAAGATTTTAAAATCTCTTCTTAAAGCGAGATTGTAGGAAAGTGGGACGATAATTTCCCTGTGTTAAGGAAAAAATGGAAAATGGAAATATCATAATTTTCTCCTTATTTCTTATTGAATGTAGGCAGAGGTAGAATTATGAACTAAACAATTATTGTAGTCTCTCGCCATTTACTCATATATTTAAAAATAACTGGAAAATGGAACCATTATGCTGTACAATAATTATTTCTGATTTCTTATTCTGTGTAGACTGTAGTAAAATTAGGAACTAAAAAATGTTTAGAGTCTCCGCCTAGCTGTGACTTTCTGTCCTCCCGGCTGTCTTTCTGTCTGTCTGTCTGTCTGGGCCAATTTCCAACCTCATATTAATGACTTACTCAGCTGTTACATCACACTTACATCAGCCTTAACGTATTTCACCTTGACACTTGATTCTCTGCCTTATGGCATTAGTTGAAATTAAGCCTAATTTCCAAAGTAATTGGCTTAATTAGATCACCAGTTCCTTCAGTCCGAACGAGATTTGACTTAATTAAAACGTCGTGTTTTTCAACGAAGAAAGGCGTAGGAGTGTAATACAGAAAAAACTGTCACTTTTTGAAGGTCTGTATGGCATTGGTTTTGTTTTTGTATTTCTAATAAAATAATGATCTACAAAATTATTTTAATACCATTAAAATCTAAAACCATAAGATACTTATTTTTATTAACAGTTGACAGACTATTAGCTGTACTATATTGTATATTTCTACTGAATATCTTTCATTCTTTTATTCAAATTAATAACTGTAACATCACCCTAGTGTCTAATAAAATATAGAATAACAATCAGTATATCCGCAAGTATACTAATAATAAGTTGACCTAGGTATGAATAACATCTAAGAGGAGACACAAGAACAAAAAACAAGACAACAGTTTTTACTACCTATTTGCAGCACGAAAATATTTCCTAAATTCACTATGCAGTTACAGCGTAATTGGCCAATAGATCTCCTCCTTTCCATAATGAATCGACAATTTATTGTTCCTCAGAAATAGATCTCTGCACGCAGAAGAAATAAGAAAAGATCATCGCAAAAAAAAAGAAAAAAAAAATCAGCCGCAAAAATATATTTCTTTAAACGAAAACATGAATCTCATTTGCATGGTATAATTACTCCCTCGAGGATGGGTAGACTTAGTCGGGAAAGAGGACTTCACAATAATGGGATTATTCTTGTGTTCCTTTCTCTCCATTGTTGTTGCATATATATATATATATATATATATATATATATATATATATATATATATATATATATATATATATATATATATATATATATATATATATATATATATATATATATACTATATATATACTATATATATATATATATATATATATATATATATATATATATATATATACATCTAAAAAGGGTATTTGGTTATTATTTTCCCATTTTACTTTATATTTTATGCTCGGTACAAAGGAATTTAATTTTGTACAGAGATATCAAAATTGTCCCACTCGCTTTTTCAGTTTGTTAAGATTACATAACGAAGCCAAATCATATCTACAGATTTGATTTGGCTTATAATTACGTATATATATATATATATATAGTATATATATATAATATACATATATATATATATATATATGTATATACATATATATATATATATATAGTATATATCTATTGATATATATATTATTAATAATATATATATATATATAATAATTATATATAATAATATATTAATATATATATGTGTGTGTGTGTGTGTGTGTTTATAACTGAATCACGAAAGTTAGGAACGTGATAAATCCATAAATAAAGATATATGCCACGAGGAAAAATAAACGAAGGAGGATCTGTGAGACCTTTCGACGTTAAACGTCCTTTACTGAGCAGAAACTGACATAAATGGGGCAAAAGACAGATAGGGATTATTTTTCCTTCGTGGCATATATCTTTATATATATATATATATATATATATATATATATATATATATATATATATATAAATATATATATAAGTCATATCACATTACCGTGATTCATTTATATATATCGAGCTACAAATGTCCTTTAATATCTAATTCGCTCTACCTCAGAATTAATATATTTTTATATATGTTTAACCGAAGTGGATTTTTTTAGGCGATAAGAGATTTGCTAGGTGACGGGCGCGAACTATCAACACCTTTGAATCCAATACGACAGTGAAGCCTTAACCCACCCCGCCACCACAAGAGTATATAAGTTTATGCCGCCTCCCACCTCAAATACCAGTCGCTCTCAGGTATACATGATTTTCTGAACAGGAATGGATCTATAGAGAAATCATCAAAAGTATCCACTGGATTTATGTCCAAACTATGTAGTAAAGCTAACTACTACATTACCTGTGAACAAGGTTCATAAGCATCGCGCCAAAACTCTCTACACTCACTGTAATTTTTCTCCAGTATCTTTTGTGCATTACTGCATTTTATCGATATCATGAAAATTCCTCTGTAATACTCTGTAGGTCATCTGTTCTTATCCTCAAATGTATCCGAATTCTATTTTTCTGTCATCTGCCTATCGTCTTTAACATGCTCATGCCATCTTAAGGAAGTATAGGTAATCTTTTCCCCAATATAAAACTTTTTACTAGTCCTTTCATATTATCTTACATCAGGTATACTGCAAAAACAATTTATCTCAATAGTTTTAATCTTTCTCTTCTCATTTGTATTAATTACCGTACAAAGGAGAGATGGTTCAACATACATTTTAACCTTAACAACATTTTCGAGGTGTGTATTTTCAATCTTGTGCAAAATACATCCTGCTGTCTTCGTTACATCGCAGATTCTGTGACTTTTTCTTCTCTCATATATTTATTCTTCGGTGTCATTCATCAACCTTTCATATTAACATTCATTGTCCGATATGCTTGGTGTCCATTTAGTGTCAGAACCTTTTCTTGTTTATATTTGTTCATAATTGTTTACCTCCTCAAGTATATGCGAGCATGAACCCTTACACAGCTAAGACCTACTTTTACTTAAAGGGTGAAGTGTTCATTCAATCATTTACATATTCCAATGTAAGCTTTGCTCCCTACATTGAAAACTTTTAATCGCTGTCATCAACTTTTCACATAGGCCATAAATTTCCAACAGTCTTTGTTAGTTTTATCAAAAGATTTCCCCTGTCCGCAACTATTGGTACATATCCTCACCGAAACATATGTTACAAACTGTTACAAACAAACTGCTGTAGTTCTGCAGAAAACAAGAGAGAATGAAGCCACCTCTGACGTGTCGTTTCCCTTTTGTTCGGTTATGTAAATTAGAGTAATTTTTGCACCCTCAGCCGAGTAGTTAGGGTTTACCCTGCGTTTAATAGCAGAGAACGGAGGTGGCCATTAATCGGCTTTTTTCTTTGCAGGCGGGGGAGGGGGGAGCCGCCACTGTGTGAAGACTTCCCATTAATGGCTACACTAGGGGTCTTGAGTTGGGTTACGCAACACTGTACTGTTCTGCATAATGATTTTGTTGTTACAGCAATTTTATTTTTTAGTTGGGTGAAACAACTAGTAAGTTTATAGAATAAGAGAATGCTTCTTATTTACTTATTTATACTATTGATTGATTCATTCCTTTCATATGTTCTGCATAATGATTTTGTTGTTACAGCAATTTTATTTTTTAGTTGGGTGAAACAACTAAGTTTATAGAATAAGAGAATGCTTCTTATTTACTTATTTATACTATTGATACATTCATTCCTTTCTTAACTTATTTACTAAATTAGCTAATTAGCCAATAAAACAATAAGATCTGTATGTTTATTATAAACAATTTTCTTATTATGTTTAAGTCGTCCCCAGTGAGATATGAAACAAGATATATTGATATATCGTCCCCAGTGAGATATGAAACAAGATATATTGATATATTGCGGCCGGGAGTTTGTTATGCTCCGTAAGTCATTGAAGCTCCACTCTGAATGCCAATGAGAGCAAGTATGTGCTGTAGTATAATGACTTCGAAATAGGTGCTCGTCTAGAGTATAACATGACAGGGGAAACGTATAGACATTTTTGTTGTTATTCCGATTTTAATTCCATGCGAATATTATAACCAAACGAACTGTTGGTTACATGGAATTTTTCTTAATTAATAAGAATTTTCAGTTTTTTTTTTTTTTTTTTTTTTTTTTTATCTGAACACCTCTCATCTTTCAATTTCTTGTCGGTATATTTTTCGAAGTGCAGAATTTTAGGGAAATTAAAATATAATATATGGTTTGATTTTAAGAAATATTTATTTATGCACATAGATAACTGACTAGACAGTGCTGCAGTGCTATTTGTTGCCGTTTGATATCTCCATGAATAGCATATTGTAATGTCTTATATTATTTTACTGAAGACATGATCAAGTCGTGATGGCATTTTGTAAAACGCTGAAGATGATAATCTATTATAGCCAGAGAAGTGATAGAGGTCGTATGTTGCTGTAATTCTATATCAACGCTTCTTCTTTGTTACATTTCCGTTAAACACTGATCAAATGATACTTATCTCATGAAATGACCCAGAGATTTTTATCTTTTTTCTTTTCATGAACAAACAAATAGCTGATTACCTGACGGTCTTTTTTAACCGAGCAATGGACAGATAACCATTACATGTAGTTTTAAAAGTCTGACATAGTACTTACATACGAGAATTAACTACAGTTCTTATATCATTCCATGTAATTATTATTGTTATTAATGCTACTGTAATCTACGATTGTTGAAATTAAACAGAAACGGGAGGATATTGTAAAAAAATGTAAAGACTATCCGAATTAACATATGACCTTGTAAGACGCATGCGACAGCAAAAAGAAATAATATATAAATATGACAGCTTCTTACAAAAATTCGACTTACGCCATTTTCTTTAACGATAAGTGAAATGCTCAATATTTTATTTTTAACCATTTCATAATATTATCAGCCTTTTGATGATATATATATATATATATATATATATATATATATATATATATATATATATATATGTATATATATATATATATATATATATATATATATATATATATATATATATATATATATATATATATATATATATGTTACATAAAAGAGGGCTATGATATATTTTAAATATCATTGTAATATTAGATGCTGTGACATTTCTTATAATGTGGAGAAGTCTTAACTTCTCTAGAGACAGTGGTCCGAGTGACAAGCCTTGGGAATGCTGATGTATCTTCACTGGGGGGGTGGTGTGATATAAAAGTTGCTGTCTTAACAGATCAATGCCTCGTCCTTTCGCTATGAGCGCTTGATACAGAGGGGACCTTATGAAACTGGATACGGGCAGTTCTTGGGTGTGGACAAGTGGACAGTGGGTGTGAGTTCGTGTGTACGTGCGAGCCTTTTTCCTACATAATGAGATGTAGTATTACCATGATGGACAAATCTGTGCAAGAGAGGCGAGGAGCCAAGATGGCTTCTTCAAACAGTGTCTTTGTTATGAAGCATATTGTGTTGAATGGGTAAGCATATATTACTTTCGGCCAAAGTGTGGCTGGATTGTATTTGAATATTTATTTCAGATATGTTTTATTTCACATGATCTTTGATTATAGTCTTATGCTTATCAGAGTGTTCTCCTGTCTTCTAACAGGCGATTCTGGAG
Organism: Macrobrachium nipponense; assembly: GCF_015104395.2. NCBI lineage: Eukaryota > Metazoa > Arthropoda > Malacostraca > Decapoda > Palaemonidae > Macrobrachium > Macrobrachium nipponense. Next base: position 46,250,839 of record NC_087200.1, read on the forward strand.
ACAAGGGGAATTGTTCTGGAGAAGAAGGGGAATTGATCTGGAGAAATGGGAACTGATCTGAGACAAGGGGTATTGAATATGGTGACTTAACTGGTGTACTGACTATGTTGACTTTGCCTAATGATATGGCTAAACAAATGTTAGTTATTTTATTAATTACCGAAGGTTATCTGAGTTATTTGGACTTTGAGTTTAACATTTCATTTGATCTTCTTGTTAAGAACCTGAGTTAATTTAGTTAATGCTTTGCTTTTAAATAAATGCATAATTTTGTAATTCACGACTCTGATTTAATAGCCTAAGGTAAGGGAGGGTGGAGGTGTATCGAGAGAGTTCTTGGGAATCGAGAGAGAGAGAGAGAGAGAGAGAGAGAGAGAGAGAGAGAGAGAGAGAGAATATGTTACCAGTTGCCTACCGCTTTGGTCCATTGCTATCTTTTAAAATATGAGAACGAGATTTTATAATCTCGTTATTATATATATATATATATATATATATATATATATATATATATATATATATATATATATATATATATATATATATATATATATATATATATGAGGCAGACAGACGGACAGACAGACAGTATGCGGAAGACGGTTGCCGCCACGTTATTAGATTATTAGAGAACTACGTAAAATGCTTCATTAAGCCCCAACACTCACCTTTAACTAAAACTGTCTGAATTGGGGCCCTGCCTTAGCGTACCTTTATGAAAGGGTCCATTCTCTTGCATTAGTACTTAACATAATAGAAAGAGGATTAACCACCTCAACTTGAACGCAAATAAGGATCTACTCTGTGGCCTGGGTGTTAATTAACTCGTTTGGGCAAAACTACTTAATTGCACAACGGAAGTTGTTTGTTCTTATTCAGGCGAAAATTGAGGTTATTGTACTTACGAAGAGGCAAGTGAGTCATTTAATTGTTATTCATTAGCTTTTAGCTTGATTAGAATGGAAATATACGAACTGGTAATTAATATGACCCATATATGTACACGATCATATGTGCTTGCGTGATAGGAATTTGGCATGTCACTATGTACTTCCGTGGAAAAATACTTTGCTAAAATATATTGATACATTCTTATTTTTAAAGAAAAATATCAGAAAGTTTTAATATCTTTATGCCCTTTCCTTGTCTCGAAATAAAAAAGATACGCATTGGTCCGCTATTTTCTGGAAAATATTTTATTTCACTCTATTTTCATAATTCTCAAAATATTCTATACAACTGTCCCTCAGTATTTCTATCCTTAATTATTTTTTCCGCGGATTTAATCTAAGTGCAATACTTCTTTCGAAGTCTAACAGTCATATAAAGAAAAAATCAAGGGGAACCAAAAGTACTGTAGTTATATAGTTTCATATTAATATTTCCAATTATTCCATTATAAGAATGAAACATGCACGTAATGAGCATTACTGAGGCTACATTTACTGAACCTGCTTAATATGCGATAAATTTTAGCTTTTCCCAGTCTCAGATGCCTTTTTTCTCCTACATTTTTATTATTAATTTTAATATATTCATTAAAAGACACGAAGAACACGTTCTGTTTTGTAAATATGTCATTGAATGTTTTTCCACGTTTGAAGTTAATAACATGAACTTGATTTCCATCTTTTTACGAATTTAGTTCTAAAATTAACTACACTGCAGCACTCCACTTTTGATTCTGGAAATACTCTCAATTTTTTATATCATTCCACCTAAATTATGACTTCAAATCATAAACGAAAGAAAAGGGAAGCAATACACAATAATTGGTTTTTGAAACGAATTTAAGTATGCTAGCGAATAAATGTGAAATGAAAATGAACATTACTGCCGAAGGGTGGCTATCTTTTTGCTTTTTTGCTTGCTGAAATTTGTATCACACCACAAAACTTCATGAAACTAATAAAAGTAGGACTTTTCTGCTCTGCGAATATTGATTTCCATTTAAGGACATATTTAAGCAACCTATCCGTTATCAGTAGTAGAGTCATTTTGTGGATGTTTATTGTTTTGTAATATATATTTGGGGAAAATAGGGTAGATATAAAGAGAGAGAGAGAGAGAGAGAGAGAGAGAGAGAGAGAGAGAGAGAGAGAGAGAGAGAATTGCATTAAACACCAGATGTGCTAGTCGTAATGATGACCATAGCCCAAAAAAGCAGAAGTGTT
>NC_087200.1:46263012-46270512 GCF_015104395.2 Macrobrachium nipponense
TAGTTAAGATATAAAAATTTTAATTTTGTCTTATGATAGCTTTATAATTATTTCAAAGTTTATAAAAGCTTCCAATATAAGTTAAAACTCCCCTATTTCATCATTGGCTCTACTAATAGCTCCATAGTTTACTCTTGGCTAATAATAATGATAGTCAAGCAATTATATGCAAATTGACCATTCTCATAAATGCTCATAAATATAGATTCAATATATGCACAGGCTACATGAAATAATGTAGTAACCAGTTTTCAAGTTACATATTTAACAACTAAAATGTTGTGTGGTCTTTTATCGTCTCATTCGTAAATTACACTATCATGTTATGTTTTTTCTAATATAAAAATGATAATGACCATTCAGACTCGTTTTTAGTTTAGCTTTCACTGTTGAATAATCATGACCATGGAGATTGTTTGATTTTTTAAAAATACATAAGATATTGTCGTTTACGCAAACATAAAGTGATTGATTTTGCAATTATGAAATGATCATTGCTCCACCCATCTCTGTCTGTTTGTCTGTCTGTCTGTCTATCTATTAGATTACTAAAGATATAGCAGCTCAAAGGATGTTCGAGATTTGCTTTTATGGACTGACTAAACACTAACCATGAAAATGTTTAGCTTCTTTATGTAGATATTTATGCTTAGCAAAGCATGCATATTTATACTTATCTACCCATTTATCTATCTATAAAAAATACACGATATTTGTTAAGTAATACTTCGATTTATTGTCATGGAATTCATTGTCTGGCACACGGGATAATTTCTCAAACATATAAATACTTGAAGGTTTTGGTGTAAAGCACGATGCACAAATGCAACGAAGGGTTATTCGGCATAGCATCATAAGTAACTCGGAACTTCAACTTTCGGTCCTTTGAGAAGTTTCATTGCTTGCTTTCTATTCTCTTGAGAGAATAAGTTGCTGTAGAAGTTAGAAAGGATACTTCTGCACTTCTAAATTCACGGAGGATCGCCTAAAGTGGAATCGGTCTCTTCTATTGCTTCTGTTTTTCCTTATATTGCTAATAATCTATATCATACAGAGTTGTAATTTCTTCCTTCACGTAAAACTTAAATCATGTGGTAGTGTCAAACTCAATTAGCTGGATCACTCATGAAATTATGATTCGAGCAATGATATATTCTAAAGATGTTTTCTATGCATTCTTGATCGGTTAATTAACCTTTTTAATTGCTAAAACTAATTCAGATCGTCCTAATAATAAAATTAACTTCTCTTAATTCTCCTCAAGCGTTTTCTAACGCTTGAGAAGTAAGTATGCACTAGACATGTGATCTGAAGTGTTCATGTTTTTATGGTAAAAAGTCCCTAAAGTACAAAGTTCCAGTAACATATGGCTTATAACTAGGAGATATAAAAATGAAACAGGCTATACATCGACGAGACTCATAAGTTTAGAGAGAGAGAGAGAGAGAGAGAGAGAGAGAGAGAGAGAGATCTTGTGACCCTAATGGGCATATAAAGCTAGGCGACTGCTTACCTTTTCTGCTGACGAAGACGCACGGGTGATCAAAAAGAAGATCCCTGAAGGCGTTGCACTGTGGATCGAGTCGGGGCTCTCTGCAGAGACACGTCGGCTGGAACCAAGGAAAAACCACCAGTGTGCGCAACGCTGCCTGGCAACGTGACACAGTCACTGTTGAACACGCCACTGTCAAAAAAGCAAAATGTGAAGCATAAATAATACAGTTTCTACCCATATTAGAGAAAATGCTTCTAATTGATAATATCTTTGTTATGGTCCATTAATAATTACTTTTTAAAATGGAAAGGTTGCCTCTACATCATTCAAAAAATTAAATGAGATATAGGCATGTAGAGAGGTTTAGCCCAAAATCTTTAGACGGAACATTTTTAATGGGCGAATCCCTAAATGTCTGTTCATATAAAATTTAGATAAGAAAATGTAATGGTTAGGATGTTATCCTACTTAAATCTCTAGCTATCTATCTGTCTATCTATCTATCTATCTGTTTAAAATATCCTGTTCTACATGTAACCAGATTATTTAAAACCATGTTGTCCTTGTAATTACTTAAATGCTTCCTTAGTTAAACTTTACCATATTGACGTATATTCTCATATAAATCCATTTTCATTAGTATGTATATTTTAATGATGTAATCAATAGGATTTTACAGCAGATATCGTGATTTCCATATTTCACTTGTGCATACTTCTTAATACTCTGAAATATTCGTGTAATCAACTTACTAAAGCATAGAATTCACATTTCCTGGTCGTAATAATCCATTTCTCTTTAACATATATCGGTAAGTCTCTAGATTTAAAAAAAGATTGTAAAAAAAAAACTGATGAGGTAAAACGTTTTACATGTTATATTCCTAATTTCCGAATTTTGCTTTTTTCAATCAATAGAAAATCACCAACATAGACAATATTTGATGTGAATGCTCTTCGCTTGTTATTTCTTTAAATTTCCCCATTTATCTAGGTCTTCCATTTTCCTAGGCAACGTGCCATCTGTTCCTCCGAGCTGCCATCCATAATAACGACCCTCCCAGGAGGAAAATTTTACTTTACTGGAACGTTAAAAAAGTAATCAAATTAGCAGAGATTAGTAGTTTCCTGCCTCATCTCCTCCCCACCCAAATTCCAACCTCGTCCCCATTGGGGGTGTTGGGGGGGGGGGGGTGTCACTCCCTTTTGACGCTGTCATTGATTTTACGACGGCTTTTTTTTTTTTTTTTTTTACGAGGTTCGTTTAATTCCTGGTTTTACCTGTTGGAGGATTCAAATAACAGATATGAAGATTTCTGTTTTGCTTCACTATATGAAAAACATTTACTGTCTATTTCCACTTATTTAATATAAAACTTTTAAACTGATAACTTTTAACGTCTATGATTAATAAGCATATTGCTTTTAAGTTTCTTAATAACCTAGTTTTTATTATTTGATTTACAGGCACCTTGAATGGAAGACTTATGATCTTATTTTACTAATATTTTTTTGGTAAAAGGTTGCAGTTGTCTGCCAGAGCGTTTTCCTCCTAAGGATCCCGTCGTTATTCATTTGCTTATGCAATTCGAAAATCTATGAGATATATTGGAAATATTTTTTATAATATTTATGACCCACATCTTCGTACGCGTGCTATATTTTGAATCTTTCCTCAGCGTAAGGAAAGCATTCTATTTATATTAATTTCCTCTTAGGAATAATCGTGAGAGCTAAGAATGTTCAATAAAACTATCACTTATTCTAAATTTATTCAATTTATTACATATATTACTGATTATATTAATGTAAGCTCAAGTTATTTACTTTTTTAAAGAATAATTAAAATATACTAAGTTCTTGTAATGAGAACCAACTAAATGTCGATAAATTCTACGGCCATTACAACCTACACTTCACTCACTAATTGATTGCACTTCATTAAAGTAGGAATTTATTATTCTCCCCCAACCCCCCAACCTCCACAACCCCCATTTCTAAACACAACTGACACCCGATACTTTTTGACATAGCCTACTGATTATCTCACAAGCACAGGGTTATCACATAGGCGTTGGGAAGATTTTCGATTGTTCATATCCTCAATACCCGTGTGCACTTCTAGTATGTCAAAACTGCAATGCGTTATAAAAAGAATCGCTCGCTCTGGATGTACTGGTTATCAGAGAATCGATCAAAAATCTCGTTTCTTGTGTAGGTACAAGGTATAAAAGTGTAGGGTTGCTGTAGAGGGCTTTTTATAGTCCTGCATAAGCTCTTATCATCTTTTCTAACTAATACAAAAATGAAAATGGCACTTTCATTTTACTAACTATTTATCATAACCGAAATTTGGCCCTTTCATAATTCTGTTCAATTAAACAATGGCTTTTAGCATTTATTTATTACATTACCAAGGTAAAGTGATTTAAGCACTCTCTCCACGTAAGCTATTAGGTTTTAAAATGGTGTCGTTTAATACATTAAATGAATACGATACGGTAAGCAACCTATCCAAATAAACCACCAATATTGTATTCTTCACTATGTTGCAAACTATAAGGTAAATAAAAGTGCACGGAGGTGATCACTTGAATAGGGCAATTATAACAATAATTCCAATGAAACTCTGACACTAATGTAAAGGCTTCTTCGTGCACTGCAGATGCATCAAAGTGGTGACTGCTTGAGCCGAGGTCTTTATTACCGTAATAAATCATGCCATGAATGCAATGGAGTTTGCACGGTATACAAACACACATGGATATACGCATGACTGAAGCATTTGGTGCGGAAGATGGTAGGATATACTTTAAGAATATATGAGATATGGACGAATATCATGACAGTTATTATGAACAAAAGGCACCCGAAAATAAAAGCAAGTTACAAATTGTGGAATTCAGTAGATCTTTTTAGATGATTATGGCTTTTATCAAAGCATATATTTCTTGACCAATATATTTTTAATAAAAGAGGAAATAGTACGCGCCATTTTACAGAATTTCAGTTGCTTATCAAGAAAAGAAAAAGTATGGAAACTGTTACAAACCTCATAGAGTAATGAAGAAAATTTTTATATTATTGTGAATTTTCGGAAAAAATAATATATAGCTTTCTTAACAAATAATGATTGTTAAACGGTAAGCAATTCCGAGGTATGTGTATCACTTTTTATCTAAAACATGAATAGCATATAGGTTATAAAAAGTATAGATATCTATATTGATAGATAGTAAAAGATACATAATCCACTTTTGTATTTATTATGGAGGAGGAATCTTTTTTATCAAGTACTACAATTTACATAAAAAAAGAAAAAAAGTCGAAGATCTGCTTGCTCGTGTCGAATGTGTAGAATATATATATATATATATATTATATATATATATATATATATATATATATTATATATATATATATATATATATATATATATATATGAAGTTAAAAGGCCTATAAAACTCTGTTGTATTATAGTAAAAGACATTCATAAATACACACACACACACACACACGCACACACACACACACACACACATATATATATATATATATATATATATATATATATATATATATATATATATATATATATATATATATATATATATATTCATTGAATAGAATGGCTTTTTCACTGTTTACCAGCTTTTTTGAAATTGATTCATATTTTCTAATTATTTTCTTCACTTCATTGCTCAGGTTACTAATGGACACATAATGGGTTTCTTACATTTACTCCAGTATTTTTACAAAAACGCGACAGCTGTTTTGTCAACCTATACGTATTGACGTTATCAAGCGTACTGATACAAATATGAGCCTACATGCGTTTTGTGACGTCATGAGGACGGAAAGGTAGTACAATTGCCAGATACCTAGTTTTAAATATTTACAAAAGACTATAGTGAAACATGAAATAAGACAAATAAATGAATATGTTAACAGAAATTATATCAAAAGTTGAAAGTAAGTTATTATATACAAATTTCACATAAATATATATTAATTACATATATGTTTAATTAACAAAATGTCAGTGTGCGCTCCTGTCCGCGTGTGGTGGTGGTCTTGTTCCACGCGGTTGAAGGGCTGCCCTTCTACACGAGGGCAAAGATCGGTCTGCCTCGCGTTGGATGTTAAGGTTTGGGCGTTGCATGGCGATGCTGATGGCTTCTGATATCAATAAACGATTGTAGTTGCCTTCCTTGTGTATTATTTTGGTGTTTGTGAGAAGTTCTTGTACGGATGGTTTTTTTATTGTGGGTATCCACAAAGTGCTGGTGAATAGCACCTTGGTTTCTGTGGGCCTGCATGCGACATTTGAGTGTAGTGGTTGTGTGTCCGATATAGCATTTTTTGGGGCGACTGACATTGCTCGTCAGCACAGACAAACTTGTATACTATATCAGATTCAACCTCTTTCTCTGTCGATGGAGCTGTACTATTTTTCATTACCAGTGAGGCCGTAAGGTTTAGCTTGCAGTAAATTCTTGCTGTTATTTTGTTATATGGTGCTAGGGGGGTGGTTCCTCTTCGCAGTATACCAAGGAGGGCTTTCCTTTCGTCTTCGTGGTGTTTGTTGTATGATATCTGATGGTATATCACTATTTCTTTGTCTTTGTCTTGTGTGTTGTCCCTGGATCATGTCATCTTGGACGTACTTGTGACCCAGAAAAACAACAAATACAATACCACCGTATACACTAAAAAGACAGATGCTGGGAGATGCTTAAATGCTAGAGGAGAATGCCCTGATGCATATAAACGGTCTGTGGTAAATGCATACATAAAACGTGCCTTAACACAATGTTCGACGTGGAAAGCGACGAACGAAGAAATTAACAGAGTTCAACAGCTGCTCACAAATAACGGCTACCCAGATGACATGATCCAGCAAGTTGTCAAAAAGAGATTAGATGCTTTCCATAACCCGACCCCGAGGGACAACACACAAGACAAAGACAAAGAAAAATAGTGATATACCATCAGATATCATACAACAAACACCACGAAGACAAAAGGAAAGCCCTCCTTGGTATACTGCGAAGAGGAACCACCCCCCTAGCACCATATAACAAAATAACAGCAAGAATTTACTGCAAGCCAAACCTTACGGCCTCACTGGTAATGAAAAATAGTACGGCTCCATCGACGGAGAAAGAGGTTGAATCTGATATAGTATACAAGTTTGTCTGTGCTGACGAGCAATGTCAGTCGCCCCAAAAAATGCTATATCGGACACACAACCACTACACTCAAATGTCGCATGCAGGCCCACAGAAACCAAGGTGCTATTCACCAGCACTTTGTGGATACCCACAATAAAAAAACCATCCGTACAAGAACTTCTCACAAACACCAAAATAATACACAAGGAAGGCAACTACAATCGTTTATTGATATCAGAAGCCGTCAGCATCGCCATGCAACGCCCAAACCTTAACATCCAACGCGAGGCAGACCGATCTTTGCCCTCGTGTAGAAGGGCAGCCCTTCAACTGCGTGGAACAAGACCACCACCACACGCGGACAGGAGCGCACACTGACATTTTGTTAATTAAACATATATGTAATTAATATATATTTATGTGAAATTTGTATATAATAACTTACTTTCAACTTTTGATATAATTTCTGTTAACATATTCATTTATTTGTCTTATTTCATGTTTCACTATAGTCTTTTGTAAATATTTAAAACTAGGTATCTGGCAATTGTACTACCTTTCCGTCCTCATGACGTCACAAAACGCATGTAGGCTCATATTTGTATCAGTACGCTTGATAACGTCAATACGTATAGGTTGACAAAACAGCTGTCGCGTTTTTGTAAAAATACTGGAGTAAATGTAAGAAACCCATTATGTGTCCATTAGTAACCTGAACAATGAAGTGAAGAAAATAATTAGAAAATATGAATCAATTTCAAAAAAGCTGGGAAACAGTGAAAAAGCCATTCTATTCAATGAATGTTGTATCCGTGAAAAATTGTGCCCTAGA
>NC_087200.1:46275512-46295512 GCF_015104395.2 Macrobrachium nipponense
ACCTTTTACGGATTAACGAAAACTGAAAAGTTCGAAAACAAAAATCTTGTAGCTCTTCATTTTTATATTTCTTTTAATAACATCCCGAGACAAGTCAAGCCAGAGGTTACTGGCCTTATTTTTAAAACGCCAGGAACTATAAGAAACATGATGATTGGAAATTCACCGGGAAATGGAACATAATGTATTTACAAGAGTCCGTGAAAAAAATGTAATAACACCTACGTAGGACAAAGCGAGAAGAAGCTGTCTGTTCGATTAAAACAATACAAATATACAGTGAATTATTTGTACACATGAATAATAGTAATCACGTTATTAATCGGACAGACCAAAATGAAATTATGTTCTACAAAGATCTAGTGAAAAGAAATTTAATAGAATCCAGTATAATTAAACAAGAATGTGACAATTTAATAAACGTCAGCCTAGATTTATATAAAGTTCATGAAATTCTTACGAAGGATATTATAAAATAAATAGGCCTTTAATTATTAGCGTTGCTTATCTTCTTAGAATCGTTTGTCTTGTCACGATGTGTTCTTGTGACTATATTTGTTTCCTTAGCACTTGTTTCTGAGCTCTGGTGAGGTGTAGAAATACGTGAAAGCGCTTGGTTTAAGTCATTTTTTTTACCCCTCTCTTGGCTATATGCATATATGTATATGCATATTTATATGTATATTCGTAATCTAGAAGTAAATGTAGAAGAAACAGGTACCATTGGCATTCATTCTATTCAACGCTTCTGTTCTCCTTAACTCCTTCAATATCACTTTATTTTTCTTGTTTTTTTATGATGTAAGCAAATTACCAATTTATGTGAGAACATGCTCATGAATTTACATAGGAAACTGAAGTGAACGAAAGAATATGAAAGAAATGATGGTTCTTTCGATTACTATAACAATTTCATTATTTCCAACGAATCTAGATAACTATTAAAAAATCAATATAGCTCATTCTCTGGTTTCATGAACATGTTCTCTTAGAAGATATTATTCTATGACGAAGGTTCTATCGTCTTGAAACATGATCTGAAGAAGATAATTATACCCTTGTTTATAAAAGATTAAACTTTATGATATGGCGAAAATAAATATTGCCCCCCCAAAATTCATGAGCTTCATCGTCGTTCTGCATTTAATCGTCCGCATTACTTAGGATAAAAATGACGTGAAATGCGGTGTAAACTGAACAGAGGAAAGGCAAATTTTATGCTATGAAACCTCTAATTACGGCTTCCTTATACTTGAATATCTTTTGGAAAGACAATGCAAGTTTTTTTTATTGATTTTACATGATAGTAGCTTTTGAAGTGATGAAAAATTATATATATATATATATATATATATATATATATATATATATATATATATATATATAATATATTATTATATATTATATATATGTCAAACTGGATGTCGTTTTACTTAAAAAAATGATAAATCAGTGCTGTTAAACATTCATTTACAGAATGGCTGCACGTAAATGGCCCATACGTATATTCAAGTTATGTAATATTTTCTCATTTAGCGCCGAGTCAAGTGAATGCTCGAGGTTTAATGAATTGCACGTCCTAAAGCGGTGCCATGAATTTACTTACCTTTTCTGGTCACCTAAGTGCCCCTAAATACTTATCGCCGCCACCACACCCCTGCCCTCCATACCGTTCTTTCCCCCAGGAAAGAACCCTCACCCCACCTCCCCAGTAGAACAGCACCCCGTCCCCACTTAACCAGGGAAGAAGAAGGCGAAAGAACGTAATATCTTGCATGTCATAACTCCCGTCCTTGGACAACTATCATTACTTACTTCTCTCTCTCTCTCTCTCTCTCTCTCTCTCTCTCTCTCTCTCTCTCTCTCTCTCTCTCTCTTTGTCTTTGCTAAATCCTTGCGTGGTTCAGAATACCGGTTTCTTTACCAGGTATTCTATTTTCAGGCGCTCTGTGGCTTTCTCCATTACTCTCTTTACTTTAATGTCTGTCTTGAAATTTTTCCTTCCCCCTTTCCACTCTATTCTTTACGGAATTTGGAGATTTAGTTTGCTTCCCTTTCCTCCGATTTTATTTTGTCTCCTGTTTTACTTCCTTTTCAGAAAGGGTCGGCAAACGACGGATCTCTTTCCATTCTTCTTTTCCTTCGTTGACGTTCTCTACGTAAGTTGACCGTCTCATTTCCCTGGATGTCTTCCTTGCTATTTCTTTTCCAATTAAAAACGATTCTCACTGAATTTCATGCATTTTTGACTTTTTTAAAAATTGTATTTACGTTTAAGTACTAGTCTAATGAAATTCCTATTTGGTTTCAGTTTCAGTCTGATTGACAATGGGAATGATGACGAAATATGTTTTATTTTCCTCTCAATGTCATACAGGAGTGTCATTCGGCCAATGCAAAATATAGTATGTTTAACATATTTAGTGATGAAAAATAATTTATGACTTAAACTCTCAGGGTAGCGATCGGTGATAAAATATTTGAAATATACTCGTGCATGAGATATAACGCTAACTCAAACTTTTAGACAACTGAGCGGGGATAGTTAGTGACCTGTACGTAATTCGTTAAAAATAAACAAAAAGCTAAAATAAAACACGCCCATAAACTTTATAGCAGGTCTGAAAACGAAAAGGAAAGAGACAAATTCTTTTTGGAATTCATAGCAAGTCAGAAAATAAAGAAGGAAATGGAAGAAGACCAGTTCGAAAACAGTGCAGTCTTGGGAGAAACGCAACTCCACCGCCATTTAATTACCCAAATGACAGGAACAAAAAAAAAGAAGAAAAAAAAAGCGGGGCGATTCCTTTAAAGCCAATGAGACGCTTATGATTTCGCTGGAAAATAGCAGGTAATTAAGGCAGCTAATTCAAGAAATGAGCCCTTCCAAAACACCGCTAATGGCAAGACAAACAACGCAGAACAAATCCAATGTATTTTGGGGGGTTTCGGGTGAGGGGATGGGGGGGGGGGGGGGGGGGGGGAGAGAGGAGAGGGTGCAAGCGGTTTCCAAACAGCCAAAGGAAGAATCAAGAAGAACAAATAGTATCCAATCCTACAAACGCCGGCTGGGGATCGCAATGGAAGAAGGATCCGAGGCAGATGCAGTGGGCTTTAATTCCTTCGTTCCGTTCGCTTTTCTACTTAACCGGATTAAAGTGCGGTTTCATTCGCTTCTGTGTCTCTCTTTTTTTCTATTGCTCGCTTTTCCATTTCATTTTTTCATATTTCTCAAATGCGCTCGTTGCCTTGCTTGCTTTTGGTTCTAAGATGAGATTCAGGGGAGTGGCTGAAGCCAGTTTGTTTTGGATCCAAGGCGATCCGAGAGTCTAAGTTTTGGTACTGAGTCACACTCTAATTGGTTATGGAATCTTTCAGCGAATTTACTAGGCCACATCCTGGTAGGTTAGGCATCGATTTCCAAGATTTAAATGACGTATATCTATTATTAAACAGCTTGAATTAGGTAGCTGAAATAACAAACAGGCCCATAATTAAGTGACTGAGTAAGATACAAGGATGGTAAAAGGTACACGAAATTATAAATTTCCAATAATAATAGCAGTAAATGTTAAAATTACATTTCACCACAATTTTTCAAACCGATTACTTGTAAAGTACCTCCTTCAAAGAATGCTGAATCAAATGGAAAAGTTTGCAAGACATCCATCATGCTATTACACCTAATGTTGATCTAGAAAACAGCCGATTACTGTCATTACAGACCCTTTTGTAGCACGAATTTAACTCCGTACTTCATGCAACACTTTCAGCTGTACTCCAAAAAAGGATAAGTACGATTTTTAACAATTGCTTGATCTGACACTTCAATGACGTGGCTGCCATCACTACAAATATCGTTTCTAGATCTTACTTACTTCCCTGACTTGGTCCCGCTTTCGAAAAACCTGCCATATTTGGTTGTGCTTGTTACTATTTTCTTGGGGTTTAGGAGAGAGAGAGAGAGAGAGAGAGAGAGAGAGAGAGAGAGAGAGAGGCTTGGATTACATTCTATAGTCAAGCCACACTAAATCGGAAGGCTTATTATGAGGAAAGGTCTTTTGTACGATGATGTGTTAGCATAAAAAACGGTGAGGAAAAGCTGAATATATATATATATATATATATATATATATATATATATATATATATATATATATATATATATATATATATATATATATATATATTTATATATATATATATATATATATATATATATATATATATATATATATATATATATTTATACATAATCATATTCATTGAGACTTTATTCCATATAGTAAGCTCCCTAATTCAATATTACTTGATTTTAGGATCCATGTTAGTAATTGCCCATGAAACCTAATTATCTCTCTCTCTCTCTCTCTCTCTCTCTCTCTCTCTCTCTCTCTCTCTCTCTCTCTCTCCTAGACATCAAGGAAGTACTGCCAAGTAAGCATTAACTAAATATAGCAGATTTTACAAAGACGGGACCGAGTCAGGTCAGTTTGCTCTTTCTACGATGTTTGGAATGATGGCAGCCACATCATTATTGAGGTAGATCAAACAGTTTTTGAAATAAATTTTTTTCCCCTTTTTTTAGTATTCTTTAACCATGCCTGAATTAGAGTGTTAAATTTGTGCTACAAAAGGTCTGTAATTACAAAAATCTACTATTTCGTACGTCATCAACAGGTGTAATTGCATGATGGCTGTCGTGGAAATTCTTTCCTTTGATTTAACAGTCTTTCAACGAGGTACTTTGTAGGTAATGGGGTATAGATTATTATGGTAAAATAAAATTTTGGCCTGACAAAATCAAGGCTATGTATTTTAAGAAAACAATCAATGATAGTATTATAACATCTTATTACGAATTTCTGGAAAAATTTAGAACTGTCTAACGTTGGCCACCGAGTACTTATATTTCTTGTGCTGGCTGCTTATAGGTGAATATAAGGTTCGTTCCCGATGTGAGTCAGAAATATATATGTGAAACACGTACTCATGCGGTCAATATTTCCAGTACACACACACACACACACACACACACACACACACACACACAACACACACATATATATATATATATATATATATATTATATATATATATATATATATATTATATATATATATATTGTTACGAAGTGCCAAGTATCTGGTTACTACACTTACCATTCATTTATTGTTACCTCACAAAAGCCAGACACCTGAACCCTCATCACAGGTATTAAACGACTGAATACTCTAAAGGTAACAGTGATCCCTTAACAACTTACCAGTATTGTAGAAAATCAGACTAAGTTCATCAAAACAGGTGTGAGGTAATCTTGTAAGTAATTAAATTAATCAAAGGGCATCACTCCATCAACAACTTTGAAAAGTCTAAGTATTTCCCTGATTTCAGAAGTCTAAGTACTTCCCTGGTTCTAAGTCACTTCAAGTAAAATTGAAGGAAAGCAGATCAATTGCCACTCTGTGTGTCTACCCAACATCAATATAATCAAATGCAAATATACTGGTATAAAAAATAAAAACACTTATAAAATTTTTAAATACAAAAATTTATTATTAAACTCAAAATTTATAAGTGAAATTCACAATATCAGGGAAAATTACTGTTACTTGATAACAAAGTAAAGTTTAATTAATTCTTGAATCAATTAAGTAAAATTAAATCAAAATAAATTCATCACAAAATTCAAGAAAATTAATACAATCAAAATTCAAAAGTGTTAAGCAATAATTGAAAATTTGAAATTAATTCACAAGTGCTAAACAATAATAAAACTGGAAAAGAATTCTACGTAAATGCAAATTAATTCACAAGTGTTAAATTTAATTAAATGTGCAATGATTAGGCAATGAAAATAACTAGGTCAATTAAATTGTGAATGTAAATAAAAATACAGAAAAATGTGGACAGTATCAAAATAAAAAGGCACACTTCAACAAAAAAATGAAAAAATGCACAAAATGAAACAAACACAAAACACAAAAATTTGCAATGTGTAAAAGTGTAAATCTTTTCACTCAAAACATTGTAACCATCAGTTTTTCCCAGAACCAAAACTTCGTAACCATCTGTTATAGTTATTAGTTAACCACTGTTTCCTATCAGTTATTAGTTTCTTACCAAACCATCATAACCATTAGATATTAGTTGCAACTAATAAAAATATAACACACTTTACCTTTTTGGTATACCAACTTCTTTCTTTGCTGCAGTCTTGTTTTACACTTTCACAAAAACCAGGTGCCGTTACAACAACAATGTTTGTTCAGATTCCACAAAAACACTAAATAATACTAAACAAACTCAAGAAATATCAAATATGAAATTCTCAAGTTACAAGTGACCAATTTACATTACGTTAATATAATCTCAAGGATGTCGAGGGAGAGAGAGAGAGAGAGAGAGAGAGAGAGAGAGAGAGAGAGAGAGAGAGGGAGAGAGAGAGAGAGAGAGAGAGAGAGAGAGGAGTTAACGCCTCGAGAATCTAAGATCTAATGAAATTCTCTTCTCCCTTACGGAAACTGGACAGTGGATGACACAAAAATGTTTTGAGACAATAATGCTTCCAGAAGCTTCGAAATCTTACGCAACTTTACTCACAAAATGTGTAACCTGCACGTGGCTTTCGGCAAAGACATACACGTATGAGACCAGTATACAATAATGTTCGTACCCGATCGAGACGAAGGAGAAACCCCTTATCACACATGATGACAGATTCCCAAACCCATTGAAGATTCGAGCTCGCTAATCAAATTTGTTGACAGATTAGGAAAGCAAACGAATCTCGCAGTTCCTCTAATCTCATGATGCTGACATAATAGGGAAACAATCGTAGTTTCGAATGGACAAAGAAAATTGTTCTCTTTTTACATTCTACGTTATATATATATATTATATATATTATTCTTTTCAATATGTTATGCAAAATCTGAAAACACATTTAAACATCCTATCTCTAAGCTATCTAGGAATCTGAAAAAATGTTGCACAATTCTACATAACATTTCAAAGACGGGAAATATGCATTTTGAAAGTAGCAGTATATATAATATATACATATATATATATAAGTCGTTCACATTTTCCGTGTTCATATACATATATCGAGCTACAATGTCCTTTAATATCTAATTCGCTCTACCTCGGAATTAATATATTTTTTTTTTTTCATATATGCTTAACCGAAGGGGAATTTTTTCTCGATAATAGATTTGCCTGGACCAGGGCGCGAACCTATGGATCCTTTCAAACCCAGGAGAGTCAGTGAAGCTTTTCCTACTACACCACCTCTCGCGGTGGTGTAGTAGGAAAAGCTTCACTGACGTTCCTGGGTTTGAAAGGATCCTAGGTTCGCGCCTGGTCCAGGCAAATCTATTATCGAGAAAAAATTCCCCTTCGGTTAAGCATATATGATATATATATATATATATATATATTATATTATATATAATATATATATCTATATATATATATATATATATATATATATATAGATATATATATATATATATATATATATATATATATATATATATATATATATATATATATATATATATATATATATATATATATCTATATATATATATATATAATATATAATATATATTATATATATATATATATATATATATATATTATATATGTATATTATACATACATATATATATTCTTTTCAATATGTTATGCAAAATCTGAAAACACATTTAAACCTCCTATCTAACTAAGCTAATGATATATATATATATATATATATATATATATATATATATATATATATATATATATATATATATATATATATATATATATATATATATATATATATATATATATATATATATATATATATCATATATATATATATATATATATATATGTATATATATATATATATATATATATATATATATATTATATATACATATATATATTATATATATATAATATATATATATATATATATAGTATATATATATATATTATATATAAAAACATGCATAATGCCAAAAATTCCCCAATCATGTGACATATAACAAATCCTTCTTAGAAAAAAATAATAGTCACATTTAAAATAATGTAGCATAAAGTCATAAATGCTCAAATGGCAGAACTCATCACCCAACACATACCAAACACGGTAAAACGCAAGCAATGCATAAGGTAAACATTCATTAATGAAATGTCAAATAAAACCAACAGAGTATTAAATTTTCTTGGTGTCCAATGCGGCGCTTTTAAAAAAAAGGCTCGCTCGCCTTTACTGGCAAAGACTAACGCCTTCCCCCAGGCAGAATGTTTCACCAATTTAAGTTACTGCCCAAATAATCCATCTTTACTTGGGATTCCATTATATGACCCCATATTGACCCCCTTCAGAGGCACACTCATTGCTCTAGAACATTGTTTCGCCATTCTCTGTGACGTAGAAGTCCCGTGACATGATTCAGGTCAACAGGGTCATACTCGTGGATGGTGAGCTACCCACATTTCCAGGACCCAAATATCTTTTCATTCTTTGCGAGAGCTGACAAGTGTTCATCTCACCCCGAGTTTTCTTAAACACACCAACACTATCAGGTATTCCATCGGGTACCATATGACATACATTACCATGCTGCATATATTATCTACTAATTGTTCTATACGAGCTGCAACATATACATATATATATATATATATATATATATATATATATATATATATATATATATATATATATATATAGTATGTATGTATGTATAGGACCTGCAAATGTCCTTTAATATCTAATTCGCTCTACTTTGGAATTAATATATTTCCATATATGTAAACCGAAATGGAAATTTGTAGTTGATAATAATTTCGTCCTCTCGTGGGTGGAACCACCGCCCAGCGGACAGTGAAGAAATCAGGACTTCAGTGATGTTATCAATTCGGCTAACAAGTGAGGTTATAAGTTTGTAGCTCGTATAATTTAGATGAATGTCGGTGATGTGATAATTATTCATAATATGGCTACGTTCGGTAAACATTCGAATTTGTTATCATGGTAGAGGGGATTAGATATCGATTCTAATTACAAATCCGCGAGTTCGACAGTGATGTGTAAGGTCGGAGGCCGTATAGACTTATAACCTGTACGCTGGGCTGGTTCGAGCCCACGAGAGGACGAAATTACTATAAAAAAAAAATTCCCCTTCTGTTTACATATATGAAAATATACTAATTCCGAGGTGGAGCTAATTAGATATTAAAGGGCATTTGTAGGAAGAATAATTTATTAAAGGGCATTTGTAGGAAGAAGAATAATTTATATGATCACGGAGATGTGGTAATTATTCATATATATATATATATATATATATATATATATATATATATATATATATATATCTATGTATGATATATATATATATATATATATATATATATATATATATATATATATATATATATATATATATATATATATATATATATATGTATGTATGTATGTGCGTGTAGTGTATATATATATATATATATATATACTATATATATATATATATATATATATATATAGTATATATATATATATAATATATATATATATATATATATGAATATATATAAGTATATATAAGTATATATATACACATTTGTGGCGGGGGGATGCGTGCGTGTGTACTATCATTTGAAAAAATGTGGCAACATTGACACTCACATTAAAAACTGCTAAACTTCACTGTACTTAGTGACAACAATGATGCCAGGTCCCAGCTCCGCTCAAATTCTTTTACACAGATATCCGCGAAAACGAAAACGAACTGAAAAAGTTTTCGAAAAGGCAATCAATTAGCGAGATTCTGATCACCCAGGAGGATTATGGAAATATCCTCCCCAATTCTCTTTATAGTTGTTGGAGTCAAATTTTGTTTGATGGTCTTACGTATGATGGAATTAAATATTTATGTGCAAAAGCTGGGTTAAGCTCTATGTGTTTTTGTTGGTATTATCTTCGTTTTACCCTATGCTTATTTATATGATTTTGTTTAGTATATGACGAAATACGATTGAAATAAATTTCGACTATTCATATATATATATAAAATTTACAAATCATAGGTGATTTATGGTACGAAACGAAGTGTGCAAATGAGTTATTTCATACGTCAAAACTAAATTCTTTTTCTTTTTTTGTTATGGAAGTGCATTCTGTGTACTGTTGAATGACTACAACAGATCAAGGTTGCCACCAGAGCTGATACCTGCCTCACTGGGAATTCTCATTTGAGTAAATAATAAAACTCCGCATCGATCTGAACAATAACAACACGCAAATGGAAGCTTTATCTCCAATACACAATGTGGATGAAGTACAAAATATCTCTCCACAGTTCTATTCTTAGTTTTATTCAGCTACAAAAAGCTGTCTGCTGTTTGCATCGCTGTTGAGATGAAAGACGTATTCATTTCAAGGGAATATTTCTGTTTTTGTGAAATGAAAGTCTGTTCTTCAGTAAAAATATAAGAAATTTATATCCAAATAACATCACACTAGCATTTCCTGAAAGATATTTTCCTCATTTATCTAAATTCGAGATATTGCATTCTTGGGGAAGATCCTTTTATTATATTTCCCAAGAGTAAAGGAGCTGAAAAAGGTTTTATTTCTGTGCTTATGTGCTGAGAATGATAGTGAAGACTGTTTTCTCTGTAAATATAAATTTATGTTTTAAAACACACAAACAGAAAAACACACACATACTAATTTGTATATATATATATATATATATATATATATATATATGTACACACACACACACACAAACACACGCATATATATATATATAATATATATTATATTCTAATATATATATATATATATTATATATTATTTTTATATATAATATATACGTATTATATATACTATATATATATATTATTAGTAAATTTTAATATATATATATATATATTAAGATATTATATAATTATAAAAAATATAAATTTATTAATATATATATATATATATATATATATCTATTATATATATATTATATAAATATAATATATAAAGTATTAGATATTATTATAATATTATATAATTATATATATGATATATAATATATTATATAATTAAATATATATATCTATATATATATATTATTTATATTATAATATACGTGATATATATAATATAACATATATATAAATAAATTTATAATATAATATATATATATAATATATTAATTTATATAAATAACTATAAATATATATATATATATATATATATATATATATATATGATATATATAATATAAATTATATTAATATATATATATGTATGTATATTGTATATATATATATATCTAATATATATAATATAAATATATATAATTATATTATATATATAATATATATATATATTATATATATATATTTATAATCTATATATGTTATATATATATATAATTATATATATAATAATATATATGTTGTATGTATATATATATATATATATTATATATACTAATATATATATAAAAAAAATATATATATATATATAATATGTATGTAATATATTATATACATATATATATATATCCATATAGTATATAGATTATAATATATATATATATATATATAGATATATATATTATATATATATATATATATATATATGTATGTATACATATATATATATCTATATAATATGATATATATATATATATATATATATATATATATATATATATATATATGTATATATAATATTGTATACATATAATATATATATATATATATAATATATATATATATAATGTATATATATCTATATATATTTTATGCGTAAGTTAATTATACATTATAATATATATATATATATATATATATATATATATATATATATATGATATATATATCTATATGTATACATATATATATATATATATATATAGAATTAATATATATATATTATATATTGTAAAGGTTTTGTTGGGATGTTGTGTTATAAGTGGTTTTGTTTTTTGTTTTTTTGTTATATTAATTTAAATTTTCTTAAGTTTATATTTTTAAGTTGCTTAAGTATTTGTAGATTTAAACTACCATTTTATTCTTCTTAACCTGCACTCTGGTAGATTGTCTTGAAAACGAAGTGACGTTAGTCTTCGATTTTTGTATCATCAGTCAGGTCTTGGGAGGTAGAGCGACTAGTATTCGGGATCAGCCACTCGAGTGCAGCAGCAGCTGTATTTTGTTATAATTGATGACGTTAATTGCTGACTCTTAAAACTTGATGATTTGTTATTATTGATGGAATTAATTACTGTGGGTCAAGACCAGCTATTACTCAAGTACAGGTTTTGTGTAATTATTTTATAATGATTTTATTACTACTCTGTGTTCTTTAATCTTATGGTTTGTAATGTATGGAGTTTCTCGTGTAAGATGTTGGTTTTTGAGCAGGTATGACACATTATATCTTAGTTGGTAATGTACAATTAAGGTTTATATTAATAAATTGAAATATTATCTTTATTGATGAGCAAGTTTCAGGGCTCCTGTGATATATTTAAAGTAATAGATTGCACTCTTATTAATGCTTGATAAGTTATTGGTTATTTTTTTATAATTTAACTGAATTGTTGAAGTAAAGTATTTAATCTTGTTATGATAATTATTTATTGATGTTTCTATGTTTCAAGACCTGCACTCATTGTAAATATGTAATGATAAGTAGGTTTAAGGTATTTTAGTTTTTTTTTTTTTGCTCCCTCCTACTTAGTCTTATAGATCCATCACCCCAGTCGAAAATCATCTTGTTTAGTGATTTTGAACTTGACAGCCCCACAAAAAAGGGGAGGTGACAATTATATATATATTAAAGAAGAAAGCAAATGTGTCGGTGAATTATAATACATCAGCTTTCTTGACTTATAGACAAGAGAGCCTAGCGACAAGCCTTCTTCGAAATGAAAGCATTGATGATTATGCATTGTGAGGCCGGAGACCTGTACAGCTAGTTGCTAAGTGATTTTAAGGTGTGTCCGATCTGTACATGCGCTTGTGCGTGCAATGATGGGTCCAACCGCCCGACACTTGGGAGAAAAAAGACACACTCTCCTGAGACAAGGATAAGGATGGTTCAGAGGACACGAGGCCTAGAAAAAATCGAAGGTAGGCCACGTTTAAAAGGCTTATGAACAGTTGCCTTTGAAAAGAGAGAAGTGCAATGTGCATACTTAATTGTGTGTTGGGGAATATAATGGATATGTCTCTCTGTTTCAGATGGGTCCCATGTCATTATACTAGAGAACATATTCTCTAAAGACTTGACTATTGAAGAATAGTGATTGACAATTTGGGAGTTTGGGGGTGATAACTTAGTCTAATTCAGGAGAATAGAATGACAATTTATAGTTTTTTGTGGGTCAGACTTAGTTCTTAATGTGACATATTTTAGTCACTTTGTTCCATCGTATATGCATCTAGTTTGGGAAATAAATAGCTTATTTTTGTATTTACGAGAATTCATTGGCCTAGCTTGATATCGTTTGCAGAGGGAGACAGCCAGCAACTGAAAGGTAAGAGTTGTCACTTGTTTAGTTTGATTAACCAGTGCCGAATGATAAATTTGCTCTGTTATAGGCTGGTGGCAGCATTTAAAAAACTTTTTATAGCCTGGAGGTACGCTTCTGAAGAGTCTAATGCTAGTTTAGGCATATAATTTTTGGGAGGAAAAGGGTTATAATTATGTCACAGGCAACTCGGGTTTTTTGTTACTGAGTAAGAGTTTTAGTGTTCGGGGCGGTGGTTGTCTCTCTGCAGAAGACAGTGTAGCTAGATAGTGCCTTGTGAAAGTTGGTGTTCTGATGTTTTGGGAATCAAAGTTTAATTATTTTGGCATATTAAAGTGTTTACCGGGTGTGGTGGATAAGTTATGCACATTTGCAATGTGTATACAAGTTTGGGTTCCGGTCATATGAAGATGTGAGTGTAATTTCATTGTTTCCTTTCTGTCTTTTTTTTTCCCTCTTTTTACTGGTGATTAATTTGCTCAAAGTGTGTTTTGTTTTGAATTCTCTTGAGATTCAATGGACAATAGGGAGGTTTTGTAATAACATAAGCAAGCATTTTTTTGGTTATTGTGAGTTACGCCATAGAGAGAGAGAGAGAGAGAGAGATGAGTGTCGGAGTGAGAGAGGAGAGAGAGAGAAGTTCGGTTGCTAGGCGCTTGAGAGAGAGAGAGAGAAGTTCGGTTGCCAGGTGCTTGAGAGAGAGAGAAGACGGTTTGTTGAATGAAGCGCTTTTGCTCTTTTATTTATATCTCCTTCCTGTTTTTTTTTTTTTTTTTTTTGTTATTCTCGGCGTGACCTTGTACTGTAACAGCTGTTTATTGGATGATTTACTGGGTGCGTTGCATGTTTTTTTTTTTTTTACCTTTTATTGGGGATGTTTGTATAAATTTTTCTTGATTGGGTTTTGTGTATATATAAATACATTAATGTTACTGAGGTCGGGAAATATCATAAAGCAAAAAAGCTTTCGTAAATGTAGAAAAATGGTGGACACAAGTGGTACAACGGCTCTGCTTCATCACATTACGAATGTTAGTGCGTACGTGAACCCATTTCGTGGAATTGTAGATGGAACTCTTTCGCAGCCAGTACAAATCTTTATTGAAAGTGTGAATAATTACTTAAGCGCAGAGGCAAAATCTTTGTTAGATTTCAATAAGGGTGATCTCTCCTATCATTGCAGGAGTTTTCAATTTGCAAAATGTCGTACTTGGGCTGATTTGGAAGAATTTTTAAGTGCAGCTTATGGCTCAAAGGAACACAGGGATATAGTGAGGGACCTCAGAGGGCTATATAAGATACGGAAAGGCACAACTAGCCTCGTAGAACATAGTTCAAAACTTTTTTACTCAGCGGCAGAATGGATAGAAAAACTGAAAACATCTAAATTGGTTACAAAGGGTAGTGTCTCACTTCACAATTTACAGAAACTGATCCATTTAGCAATGCTCTTGCATGATGTACTGGATGTAATAGTAGATAGTTTTGATGAAAAGATTGAACCTACATTAGACAAAGAATTAATCTATACCCACATTCAGAAACATATGTCTAAATGTCCCACTGTAGATAGTACATTTTTTAATGGGACAGGCCCAAGGAATAGGGTGCAAATAGACACAGAATTTTCTTCTCCAGGTTTGTGTGCAAAAGTTGAATATAACAAAAGATCCATCGATCAAAGGCAACAGCAGTTACGTTGCTTCAATTGTGATAAACCAGGGCACTCAAAGAAAATGTGTAGAGTTAAATATTGCGGAATGTGTAAGAGCATGGATCACTGTTTGCAATCTTGTCCATCTCAGATATGGAAAGATGCGAGGCCTACACCTTGAAGTTCTGGGAGTTATAATTGAGAACTTCCCAGGCGGGTCATTTAAGAGGGCAAAGGGATCAGCAAAATTTTTGGAAGGCCGATCAACAAAAAGGGTACATATGATTAGTACGTGCCATTGTGGTCTCGGGGGACGCTCCAGAGCCCAGGCCTATAGTTTACACAACAGTTGAGGACGTTGATATCCCAGTATTTATTGATACTGGCGCTAGCGTGAATTTGATGGATCACAATTTGTATCAATCCATGTTCTCCCACTACCCTTTGAAACTTTCAACGGAGACGGTGTGTGATGTGCAAGCCCATAGATTAAACACCTTCGGTTGTGTTCAAATGCAGTTTACTCTCGGTGACAGAGTAATAAAAGAACCATTTTTGGTTATAAAAGGGATTGCATTAGGCAACAGACTTTTACTGGGTCATCCTACATGTAGGAGACACAAGATTTCGATCCATGCGGGTGTTAATGGGATAACAGGAATACCTGGTGTTTTTCTTCCTTATGAGGACGTGAAATAATTGCAGGGATGCTATGCAGCAAATTGGAGTTCATGGTGGTAACAATTTTGGTGAATGTGACAATGGTATTATGGGTGGTGATACTGATACTAATATTGATGTTATTTCTGATACTAAAAATGGGGTGAATGTAATGAGAACTAAGGGTGGTAATGTTTATGGAACTGTGGAAAGGGGAGGTACTAACCACAAAAATAAAGGTGTTTTATCAGAAGATATAGTGTTAATGCCAGGTTCAAGGACTATGGTAAAAGTCAAATTGAGGGAAGCGAGAAAGCCTATGGATGTGTGTGTTATTGAAAATAGCGAGAAGCTAAGAGCTATTATCAGCACGTCATCAGTGAACAGTGTATCAAAAAATGGGGTTACATGGTTAGAATGATTAAACTGTAATGATACAGTAAGGAAATACCAAAGGAATACATATGTATTGGATCTCCAAGATTGGAGTAGTGATAGTGGTTCAGTGGCTATCACAGAGGGGGAAACCTGAGTTTTCAGAGGCAGAAACGCAATCAAGGAAATGAATATTTAGAGAACATTTAGCTAATTCGGATTATAATGACCATGTTGAAGTGATAAGCGAGCTCTTGGCAGAATTTGGGGATACAGTAGCCTTACAAGGTGATAAAATGGGGTTGACTAATGTGTTAGAGCATAAGGTAAATTTGGAGAGTGACACAAAACCTATTTATATTCCTGCATACCGCATACCATTCAAAACCAGAGAACAGTGCCTAAGAAGGATGGTTCTATCTGTGTATGCGTGAATTTTGCATGAATTTTAGACGTTTAAATGAAAAGACAATCCCTGACTATTATCCAGTCGTGTACATACCAGATCTTTTTGTAGAAATCGGGGGACATAATATTTATAGCTAAATTGATTTGGCGCAGGGTTTTTTGCAGGTCCCCCGAAGTGAAAGTAGCAAGGAATATACAGCTTTTTCAGTGCCCAAAGGACACTATGAATTTACGCGAATTTCGTTTCGTTTATTGGGCGGTCCGATGATTTTACCAGGTTGGTAAATACAGTTTTGCACGGATTATTGGGTAAAAATGTTTTTTGTATATATGGATGATATTTTAGTAGCAACAGACACGATCGCGCAACACCTGAAAGTGTTTACAGAAGCACTTAGGAGGCTTAGATTAGCGGGGTTGAAAATTAAGCTAGCTAAGTGTTCATTCTTGCAAAAGCAAATCACATATCTAGGCCATGTCATATCTAAGGAAGGGGTTAGAGTAAATGAGATAAGGTCAAAGCAATAGCAAATTTTCGCACCCCCAGATCAAAGAAAGAGATTAAGTCATTCCTGGGTAACGCCGGTTTCTTCAGGAGGTTTATGAAAGGGTTTTCTAATATAGCAGCTCCCCTAACAGATGTGTTGCGGGAAGATGTTCAATTTCAATGGAAGGAAGCCCAGTTGGAGAGGTTTCAAAAGCTTAAGAACGCGTTAATGAATCCCCTGTTTTGAAGTTTCCAGATTTTAGTAAACCTTTCACAATAGTGACCGATGCCAGCCAGGAGGGTATAGGTGCTTGCCTTATGCAAAAGTTAGATGGGAAATTCCATCCCATAGCCTTTTATAGCAAGAAGTTTAGGACAAAGGGCAGCAATGAGAGATCAATGGTTACCATAGATAAAGAAGCCTTTGCAATAGTGTTGAGTTTGGTTCATTTTAAAATGCTACTGATGGGGAATAAAGTAGAAGTCCTTACAGACCACAAGCCATTATTAGATCTTTTTAATAAACCTGATTTATCACCTAAAAGAGCCCGATGGTTTCTAACTATCAGAGATTTTGATGCAAAGCTCAAATATACAGAAGGCAAATTAAATATAGTTGCGGATGCCCTTAGTAGTTTTCATGACATGGAAGGATTTCAAGTTGTGCAAGTCACTAGCGAGTCTATACAATGGGATATGGGTCCCAGAGAGCAAAGGCAAGATGAAGGCGAGATTCTGGCAGACGCAAAAGCGTTTCTTAGAAGGGAATTAGTCAGGAAACATCATAAGTTGCCTTTTTTGGGTTCGGAGTTAGAAGGTAATCTATTGGTTAGGAAAATTAAATATAAATTGAGAACCAGTGAAAGTAAAGGAGATACGACACAGATCTCAATTCCGAAAGTCCTAATTCCAGTGGTTTTGGATATAGTTCATTGCAGGTTTGGTAGTCCACACTTGGGGATAGAAAATACGTATAATGAGGTTCGTGCTAAATACATTTGGAAAAAACATGGGGAGAGATGTGAAAAATTATGTGAAAAACTGTACAGTATGTAATGCATGCACACATGCAAGGATAACTTCATGCAAATTAGAATCATATCTGATACAAAGTAGACCTTTTCAGAGAATACATATGGATATCCTGGGATATTTTTGTGAGTCCAGATGTGTGAATAAGTACTTGTTAGTAATAATAGATGAACTTATAAGGATAGTAGAAATTTTCCCACTTAATAAGCATAAAACGACTGAAGATGTAGGTGTGGCATTTTTCAATGGTATCATTTGCCGATACGGCTCACCCGAGGTTCTATTGACTGACAATGGCAGAGAATTTGTTAACAAAACTTTGGAAAGTTTAGCGGAAGTCATGGGGATACAGAAAGTAACAATTATTCCATACAGACCTGAAGCTAATGGCTTATGTGAACGAGCGAACAGGAAAGTGCTCGAAGCTCTCAGGAAGACTGTAGGTGGTAATGATAAGAATTGGGACAGATATATTGATATTGTTAGACATAGTATTAACACTATGGTTAGTGATTCCATTAAAATGTCTCCATTTGAAGCTTTGTTTGGTTGCCCAGCACGAGGCACAGTTGATCTACTAACTATACCTCATCATTGGGAGGATACGATCGAATCATTGATATCTACAGCGAGAGAGAGACAGGATTGTCTCAGCCATAATCTCGAAGCCGCGACAAGAGGGATGGTAGAGAAAAGTATTAGTAAAACATCTGATCCCAAGATCAATGTCGGAAACAAGGTATTTTATAAAATCAACGTGAGAAACGAGCTGAACTACAAATTAGGTCTGAAATTTGAAGGTCCTTTTAGAGTCATTGAGGAAAAAATTGGAAACAGATTTGTAGTCTTAGAGGAAAAAACAGGTCGGTCGAAATTAACACATATCAAAATTGAAAAGAATTGGTTGTAGTGATTAATATATTGTCACTCAATTGCATTTTTTTTTGTCTGGTTTTTGCAAATTGATGGTGAAATGTGTTTAATGTTTTTTTTCTCTTTCATTTATTCTACTGTTTTTTTTTCTTATTATGTGCAAACTGCGGTGTCCTAGTGTAAGATTCGGAGGTCAATATTTTACATGGAAAGTTGGTTTGAAAATATGGTGAATTTCTGTTAAAGCTGAGAAACATGATGATAAACACGTACTAATTCCTGTGTGTATGGGGTTTTGGAGCTGAATTTTTGTGGGTTTTTTTCGGAGTGGCGTATTTTTTGGGGCTGAGTTTTTTTTTTTTTTTTTGTGTGGCTATAATCTTTGGTTGTGTCTTTTCTTGTGGTTATATTTGTGGTTATATTTTTTTTGGCTGTGATCTCAGCTTTTACGAGCCGAGAGGTGGTTATTAGAGTTTTATGGGTTTCGGTGAAGAGGTTGTATTTTATTTCACCAGTGGTTATAATGGGTGGTTTTCTGTGGTTTATATCCCGACGAGGTGGTAATGTGGTTTTATATACTTGTGGTAGTATCATGGGGGTAGTTATGTTTTCAAGGGCAATTTTTGGGTACCTTTGGTGACATCCTAGGGATAATTTTGTGAAATGTGGTTATATAATGTTAGTATAAAATTTTTGGGGCTATTTGGAGAATAATGATTCCTGAGGTTGCAAGTCTGACTAGACAAATCTATAGTGTGATTTGAGCACATGAGGTGTTCATAGGTGGATTTTTGCTGATAATCCTGTGATGAGTCCGGTTGCTGATTTTTTCTTTCAGAGTTGATTACTCGGAGATTTGCACTGTTTTCAGAGATGTTGATTATGACATTACATTCCATGGGGATGTATGTAAGGGGTCGATTCCGGTCGATGAGATATGTTGCGGTGGCAAATTCCGTAACGA
>NC_087200.1:46298012-46303012 GCF_015104395.2 Macrobrachium nipponense
TGAACATTCATCACAGATAAAATACGGGTATTATTTTAGAAAGAGGAACCAGCTTAGGGACCTATAAATACTTCAGAATCGCATAAATCGCACTTTTATGATTAGGAATATACCATTAGTTATGCCCGGAGATGAATAGAACATAAGTACTCGATTTTTGTTACGTTTACAAAAAATGAGGACTCTGTTTTATACTATACACTTCATTTGATTGCCCCACGTGACTTGATACTTTGAAATAATTGGCTCATTGTAAACAAACGAAAGCCAATTATATTTAAATATTCCTGCCAATGTGGCGCTTCAGGCATTACTATAGGCTAATTCATCAGTACTAGTGTCGTTCAGATAACTTGTCGTGGTTGTGATATAGACTATTTTGAATTTATAAGACGATATCACTCGCAAGATTCCGAAATCATCAATTTTTGTAATGCACCTGGTGTTTTACCTACAGCAGTAACTTGTCTCACTGTGTAATAACTTGTACATATAGTGAAACAAGGCATAAATTTTCATGTGGCCGTCGAAGGAAGCTTAATAAGCAGAAGGGAAGTAGAAAGTGTTCGTATTCAGTTAGCCTTTTTAAGGGGACATTTTTAGACAGTGTTCATGTGAAACCCTGGGCAGTTGCTTTGTTTGTAAACCATTGGTTAAGAAAATCTTTTGATCTTATCACTATTATACGGTGCCTAAAGTGGTCAGGTAGAACAAGCATAGATTGGCGATCGTTTTGTTCCGAAGTCACAGAACAATGGTTTTCCAACCAACCGCAAATTGGTGGTCGTGATGTCATTGTGGAAATCGACGAAATGCTCTTCGTACATCGCAAATACAATCGTGGTCGACAACTTACCCAAGTGTGGTTGTTTGGGGGAATAGAGCGAATCTCTACGAAAAAATTCGTTATTCCTCTTAACAAAGAAGGCCAAGACAGAAGTGCAGAGACGCTTATTCCACTTATTAAACAATTTATTTTACCTAGTTCTGTTGTGATTAGTGATGGGTGGGCAGCGTATCGCACACTTGCTGAAGAAGGATACACACACAAAGTGATCAATCACAGCGAACAATTTGTCGACTGAGACGATAGTAGTGTGCACGTGCAAAACATTGAACGACTTTGGCGTGATATAAAAGAGTGGTCGAGACGCCCTGGTAACCGAAAACAATACCTCGAACAATATTTAGCAAGATATTTATTTATAGACAATTTCAATATAGAACAGGGTCAGTTGCATCACAACTTTTTTATTGAAGCTGGGAAATTATATGTACCTCATAGTGACCGACAACGACCATGGGCCGAAACCGATAATTCATCTTCGGACAGCGATATCGACCAGCCAGGGCCTGCTTTTTAAGGTAAATATAAGCTTAGATTTAGGTTGTAACTATTTCAGGTTAGGCTTGTAACCATTTTTCGGGTTGTTTGCATATTGCGTTGATGCCGTGTAACGCAGTTGTGTTAGGTTAGGTTAGGTTAGGTTAGGGTAGGGTAGGTTAGGTTAGGTTAGGTTAGGTTAGGTTAGGTTAAAACACATCGAAACAATAATTTAAACCATTCTATCTTGCCAGAACACGCGAGCTTGCCAAGAATCGTTAAAAAACACGTCGAAACAATAATTTAAACCATTCTATCTTGCCAGAACACGCGAGCTTACCAAGAATCATTAAAAAACACGTCAAAACTAGTTTCGTTTCCCTTTGTTATAGAGTAAAGTCTAAAACCGTTCATTTCCGAGGAAAATGAAGGTGATATTCGTGCAAAACACATTAAAATCACCTAGAAAAACATATTTTCCTGTCATTTTGGGCTGGTTCCTCTTTCTAAAAATTTACCAAAATACGACTGAATACTCTAAAGGTAACAGTGAGCCTTTAAAAACTCATTAATCATACAAGGATTCAGACTAAGTTCATTAAAACAGGTGTGAGATATTCTTATTTGGAATTAACCTAATTAAAAGACATCACTCCATCAACAAGTTTCAAAGTTTAAGTATATCCCTGGTTCTAACATACTTCAACAAAGCTGAATGAAAACTACTCACTTACCAATCTATATTTCTACCTAAAAAAAATTAAAACACCTTCTCACTTTATATGCATAATCTAAGAAGGCTACCTTTTCAGCTTTTCTTAAATTTCTGAATCTTTCATTGTATAGTACTGTGGAGTCATTTGGTAAACTTGTAGCATAGTTTAGTCTTTATACTGATCAGCTGTTAAGGCTAAATTTTCATGCCTTGCGACTTCTCCTTCCTCTTTTATCATTTCTCTTTCTTCTTTTATTCTTTCACTTCCCTCTTCTGCTGCTTTTTCTTCCTCTCTTTCTCCTCTTGCTGGTTTTACCCTGTCTACTCTTTCTCCTCTCTCTTTCAGCCTGTAGTCTATCTCTTTCAGCCTGCATTTTCAGCTTAATCAAATTTTCTTCTGCTTCAATGCGTCTAAACTCTAACTCTGCTTCACTATTCACTTTCTTTTCTCTCTTGCTTATTTATAAGATCAGCAAGTACTACATAGAACAACTCTTGAGCTAATTCTAGCTCATCTTCATCAGTTATTCCACCAGAGTTTTTCAATGTTTCCAAAGCAATACATTCTAGTTATGCTTTTAACATATCACTAGACACATACCCACCACATTTTACTGCTAAAGCGCTCCACTGTGCCTTAGTCAGAGTGGTTTCAGATAACACTTACATGGAACGAGCTACTAAAACTTCCTGAACATTGAACTGAGACATTTTCTCTTAGTTGTCAAATAACAATTTAACACAATAAATGCAAAAACAAACAACTATATGGTCACTCTCCTAACAAAATATATTCCTGACACCACCAGTATAAACTAGTGATAATGTGATCTGTTTCCCTCGGTCTGGGCACCATTTACTGTGACGAAGAGGAAAGTATCTGATTAATACACTTACCAATCATAAAATAGTTACCTTACAACAACCAGACGCCTGAACTTCATCACTGATAAAATACGACTGAATATTCTAAAGGCAACAGTGATCCCTTAATAACTTATCAATCATGCAAGAATTCGGACTAAGTTCAGTAAAACAGGCGTGAGGTAATCTTATATGGAATTAAATGAATTAAAGGGCATCACTCCATCAACAACTTTGAAAGTTTAAGTATTTCCCAGGTTCTAACTCACTTCAACAAGGCTGAATGAAAACTGCTCAGTTACCACTCTATATTTCTACCTAAACAAAATTGAATATACAAGTGAAAAATAAGAAAAAATTTTTAAAAATTTTATGTACAAAATTTTATTACCTAACTCAAAACTTATAAGGGAAACTCACAATTTACTATTACTTGAAAACAACACAAAGTTTAATTGATTCTTGCATTAATTATTAAGTAAAATTAAATCACACTTAATTTATGACAAAAATCAAGAAATTAAACTATCAATTCACAAGTGTTAAACAAAAATTGAAACTTGAAAAGCATATGTAGTCATGCATATATATATACTATATATATATATATATATATATATATATATATATATATATATATATATATATATATATATATATATATATATATATATATATAAATTTAATATACTGGTGAAAAATAAGAAAACACTCATGAAAATTTTAAATAAAAAAATTATTACTTAACTTAAAATTTATAACTGAAATTCACAATCTCAGGGAAATTTACTATTACCTGAAAAACAACACAAAGTTTAATTAATTCTTGCATTAATTACTAAAAAAATTAAATCACAATCAATTTATGACAAACCTCAAGAAATTAAACTATTCATGCAAAATTCAAAGTGTTAAATAACAATTGAAAATTTAAAAGAACTCTAAGTTAATACAAATTAGTTCACAACCGTTAAACAATAAACAACACACACACACATCACACACACACACACACACACATATATATATATATATATATATATATATATATATATATATATATATATATATATTGTGTGTGTAAATATATATATATATATATATATATATATATATATATATATATATATATTTAACACACACACACACACACACACACACACACACACACACACACACACATATATATATATATATATGTGTGTGTGTGTGTGTGTGTGTGTGTGTGTGTGTGTATGTGTGTGTGTGTGTGTGTAAATATATATATATATATATATATATATATATATATATATATATATATATATATAGCGAATACCACAGGAAAATGATAGTCAGAAATCCAAGCGCTTTCATCTTTACTAAGATTTGTCAAGGAGCGAATGAAATACAATTGGAAAGAAAGGTCTCAGGTACACAACAAGATCAAGACTACCAGATGGTTAATTGTCAAAAGGGTAAAAATTAAAAGAGATAATCCAGGATTATCAGATATCACTCAGTCACAAACCTAAACAGATTTGACCGTAACCGAAATTACAAAGTATCTTTACAGTCCAAAACATGTAAAAATGAATTTTTTTGCTTATATTTATCTAAAACTTTTTTCATCATGTAAGTTTCAAGTTTAAATAAACCAAGACTTAAATTTAGAACATTTCTATTATTTGACTTGATGAAACAAGATATTCCTTTTAACTGTGTCATTACACACGAGGGAAATGTTGATGAAATTTAGCTTCCCAGATAAGCATCGGGTCACTTCGGCCATACAGCACTGAATCAGGTAAAAAGAAAGCGTTGGAGTGGTCGAACAGCAAGATATAAAGAACAAAAGAGATGAAGTATACAGATCTGAAGGTGGAAATGAGGGAAATGAGATAAAACCCGACAGTGCTACCGAGAAATAATGGTCTGAGAGGTTAGAAAACATAATTGAAAAAAGGGAGCGGCAATGAGGGCAAAGCAAAGGGCTAAAATGTGGGTGCAACTAAGGGCCGAAGGGACACTGCAAACACCATTTAGTAATGCCTTCAATGCGCAACGTTAACTGCACGAACAGTACTACATCCACACTGGGTGAATCTAAAGAGTTAA